>NC_090248.1:58352568-58652568 GCF_037325665.1 Littorina saxatilis | reverse complement strand
AGACTCATCCTTCAGCACACTTACATCGGTTGTCTGACGGCGTTTCTGTCAAGGCCGACATGAGCTCATAATCGTGCATGCCTCGTCGTGACCTCCCCGCTACGGAGCCTGGCCCCACTAGAAAGGCAAATCAAGGATACACATGTTTCTAGCATACTATTGTATTGTTCAACACTTCTACTAACACTCTTCTATTTACAGCGGATTACCTCCCCTTCCATGACCTCCACAAATGTGTGAAAACCATGAGGTCCTATGACCGGCACGGTTGGCCTAGTGGTAAGGCGTCCGCCCCGTGATCGGGAGGTCGTGGGTTCGAACCCCGGTCGGGTCATACCTAAGACTTTAAAATTGCCAATCTAGTGGCTGCTCCGCCTGGCGTCTGGCATTATGGGGTTTGTGCTAGGACTGGTTGGTCCTGTGTCAGAATAATGTGACTGGGTGAGACATGAAGCCTGTGCTGCGACTTCTGTCTTGTGTGTGGCGCACGTTATATGTCAAAGCAGCACCCCCCTGATATGGCTCTTCGTGGTCGGCTGGGTGTTAAGCAAACAAACAAACAAACAAACAAATGAGGTCCTATAAAGAAGGGAGTGAACAGAAAATCTGATAAAACATGTTATTTGTTATATGAAGTCTTATATCGCGCGCGTATCTCCAGACTCGGACTCAAGGCGCAGGGATCTATTTATGCTGTGTGAGATGGAATTTTTTACACAATACATCACGCATTCACATCGACCAGCAGATCGCAGCCATTTCGGCGCATATCCTACTTTTCACGGCCTATTATTCCAAGTCACACAGGTATTTTGGTGGACATTTTTTTTATCTATGCCTATACAATTTTGCCAGGAAAGACCCTTTTGTCAATCGTGGGATCTTTAACGTGCACACCCCAATGTAGTGTACACGAAGGGACCTCGGTTTTTCGTCTCATCCGAAAGACTAGCACTTGAACCCACCACCTAGGTTAGGAAAGGGGGGAGAAAATTGCTAACGCCCTGACCCAGGGTCGAACTCGCAACCTCTCGCTTCCGAGCGCAAGTGCGTTACCACTCGGCCACCCAGTTCTTGAAAGAGAGGGAGTCGATCTTGAATCCGATCAAATTTAAAGGGAGGTTCCACTGTATTGTATTTTTGAACACTTTTACTAACACAGTTGTATACATGTGCCACATATATCTATTACAGCATCAGGCTACTCAGATTTCTTATTACAGTGGTAACCTGTGATAAAAGAATACCCTTTGGACCAAAGTGTCCCTACATTGCCGGTGATCTTTTAGGAACTGAAGGTGTCCTTTGTTGAGAGGTGGCCTGTTATTGGAGGGACATCACATCACGGGTACCACTGTACATAAAGGATTAAATGTGACCCTCCACCACGAAATGAGTCGCATGTCACCTCGCGCGGTTCTGCGCTATAGCTTAATGTAAGTCCGGGGAGTGTCTGGTAACAGTGTGAGGGTCACCTTAATTAGTCCCAGGCTATAACTCAAACACTTTTCGCTCTTTTCTAAAACGGTTTTCACCACTGGATAGAGCATAACAAAACTCTTTAGGAACATGTAAAAGTATGAAAATCATGCAAAGGTGACATGCGACTCATTCCGTGGTGGAGGGTCACATATAGTGTGTGGCCATTTTCAAAAATGATTATTTCTGCAATTGTCCCTTATTATGCTAAAGCACTATAATGTACCACACCACAACATCAAACTTCTACTGCCTCAATAAATAATACATACAGTATATTTCTGAGCTACAGTTATTTTCATATCATCCATCTGATAATACATACAGATGTATTTGATGAATCATTCTAAGCCCTGAAACTAACGTTTTGAGTGGGCCGACTTGAGTGGATAAAGGGAACACATATATATATATATAGTAAAGAGAAGGGGGGGGGGGGGGATTGACATGGGCTGGTGGGTGGGGAGGTGTATGTTTACTCAAGTGAAACACTGACTGGAATAGGCTGTCTGTCAAAATGAAAAGAACTGGTTCCATTTCAACATGCGTGAGTAAGAGCACCGATCGCTAAAACCGCCTTCATTATAAGGAGATATAAATCCTAAGATAAAGACTCAGCCTACACTAGTGACCGATAGACTTGTTCAAGCTGTCTCATAAACATGGACCTGTATTTAAACTGGGATCAAGGGAAAGAAAAGAACCAATGGCGCTGTGAACAAGAGGTGAGTGCAAAATGTGCCCCTACAAGCCGTAAGCAAACATATACTTCTCACTCGTTGCTCTATCGCTCGGAGTTAGGCACAAAGAGTGCTCTTAACGGCTTACATAAAAGGCACAAAGAGACCAAAAGAAACTTTTATAGTCAGGTGTGTGTATGGCGCTATTGACACAAATACATGTACCGATACTTGTAGTTTTATGTATTTGTTTTTATCTTTGCAATATTTTGCTTGGTCTCTGATCTTTAGGGGGGGGGGGGGGTGAGAAAGGAGAGGGTAGTGGGTGTGGGTGCAATACACTGACATGGCCAGATAAAGGAAGGATCGACAGACAACTTCAGGACATAGGAGGTGCATGTACATTCAAAGCTGAAGGGATGATCCGAAGCTAAAAAAGGGCACAACGAATGACAATTACTAAATAAAATAACAGCAAAAAAACAAAAGAAGGCTAGAAAATATATATTTGACTTAAAAAAATTATTTAGCCAGAAAATGCTTGCCCTCCTTAGCATGATCTACTTTGCACATAACTTTGTTAATAAATTATACAAATATTTTTTCTCAATTTCTTGAACAACATTTTGTTCAATTAACTGTAATAGCTCATTTACATTTTGGTGAATACACTTGGGCTCCACACCTTTAAAGGGTTCGATGAATCATAACCACAAAATGTAACTTGTCCCTCCCCCTCCCCCACAACCTTTCTCAGACCTCACAAAAATGTGAGAAAATAAGTTCTTAATAAAGACAGAATTCATAGCAATTGATAGGTCTTATAAACAGTTTTTGTTTGTTTGCTTAACGCCCAGCCGACCACGAAGGGCCATATCAGGGCGGTCTTATAAACAGTAAAACTCTCAGAAAACAATACGGCCCCAAAAAGGGGAGGGGGAGTCTTCTTCTTCTTCTTCTTCGTTCGTGGGCTGAAACTCCCACGTACACTTGTGTTTTTTGCACGAGTGGAATTTTACGTGTATGACCGTTTTTTTACCCCGCCATTTAGGCAGCCATACGCCGTTTTCGGAGGAAGCATGCTGGGTATTTTCGTGTTTCTATAACCCACCAAACTCTGACATGGATTACAGGATCTTTTTCGTGCGCACTTGGTCTTGTGCTTGCGTGTCAGTACACACGGGGGTGTTCGGACACCGAGGAGAGTCTGCACACAAAGTTGACTCTGAGAAATAAATCTCTCGCCGAACGTGGGGACGAACTCAAACTGACAGTGGCCAACTGGATACAAATCCAGCGCGCTACCGACTGAGCTACATCCCCGCCCCGGGGAGTCTTCAATTGGGAGGTCTTCACATGGGGAGTTCATTGCACATTAATTGTTCTACTCAGATCCCATTCAGTCACGGTCAACTGACCAGGTAATCTTCATCTGCCTTTCATTGGTCATGGTCTATTGGGCCCTGATCTTTCAATAAACCGTGACAGGTATAAGCTGGGTAAATGTTACGTTGAGTAAAAAGCAGGCGAAGCCTTACAGTGTTCACGCCGCTCGCACTGTGAGATTGTCATGGTCTGGTGAGCTCTAGCTTACTTAAGTTAATCCCTTTCTTGGGTAGTAAAAAGGCGAGACTTTTAACTTTAAGCCCATGAACACAGACTGCAATACTGTACTGATTTAGCTAGGCCGTTAATCCTTCTCATCTGTCGGACACATGCCTGTAATATCTCTAATTCTGACTTGCGATAAAATAAATGAGGGTAAATCGAACACCTGCACTTAGATTCTAAGACTCTATCACTGAAAGATACAGCCGGCAATCAACAACACATGATGCACATCTTTTCTTTTTCTTTTCTTGTCAGTGTCTATTATATGCAGATGAATTATAGTTTTCCAATTTCAACTTTGATTTTTACCAAGTAAGTTTTATTGAGTGGTTTGAATAGATACCAGGAAGCGCTGACTATTTGACAATGATGGCGCTAGTATTTTTTCAAACCGGTACACAAACTTTTATGATGCAAACTGTCCAGAAAAAAACGGTAGGCTGGTCATTGGAACCAGTAAGCATCCAACTCAGAGTACTGGTTTTGTTGTTTTACCAGCGAAAAAAATACGGTAATTAAAAAAATCAACCGGTAGGTAGCCGATTTTTTTCCGGTATTTTCTTATTTCAACTGGTAAAGTACCGGTAATTACCGGTTAATTAAGGCCAATACTGTTTGAGTAGACAAGTAATCAAAAACAGCTCATGTTTATGGCTGCTGATAAATTATCTCTAAAATGATCGACCAGCCACTTTTCTTTGCTCTAATATTTCTACTAATGAGAAACATTTTCTTCACACTTATAAACTTAGCCCATGCCAATGTACATGGCCGTTTAATTCTGATAACATTTCTGAAGATTTGTGTTTGTAAAACATGTTAGGCTAAACAAAAATATATGTTGGTTTAGGGTAACCCGACCGACCCTATTTTTTGCCGCCGACACTAACACTTTTTTTCATTTCTAAAAAAACACACCAACTTTTGGCATATTTTGCGAACCATACCGAGACTAAGTAAGGACACCTTCTTTAAAATCGACTGAATTTTTTAAAAAATAATTAAAAGATAAAATTTAAAAAATTGACCTACTTTTTTGGTCCCATTACGCTAAACCAACATATATTTTTGTTTGGCCTTAAAAAAATAAGTCAACCAGAACATTTCACTGCTTGTTTGCATACATCGATCTACTATCAGAACTAGCCATTATTCTCTATCATACACACCATCTATATCCACACACTCCACGTGATATTATGCTTGCCTTCTAACTAAACACAAAACTCTACACATATCACCAAATAACATGCTAGCAGTCTAAGACACACACACAAAATGTCTTACCTGAGGTTTTATCCATCTGTATCGATCGTCGATTTTGACGTCCACCTGCACGAGAACTCAGCGACAGGCGGCTGTCCATTCGACGACGAGCAGGATCACCAGAAATGTCTGTCTCACCGTATTCACAAATTTCCGGAAGTCCCTGACCCCCCTTGGACAAGACGCGTTTCTTGCCGCCCCGCGGCGGACCAGACTCGGCGACAGTGGAGGAGACCGAGGGAGCGCGAGTGGAGCGTCCGTCATCGATGACACTCCCCGGGCCTCCGGTGTCGTCGTCATCGCTATGAGGCTCCGCCGCCGACGCCATCATCTTGGCATGGGCTTCCTTCATGGCGTACGTCTGCCATTCCCTGTGCACGATGATGACGTCCGTAGTTAGCTCCTTGACACCGCACATCAGCTGGTACTCCAGGCTCTTAGGGATGTGGCTGGCGATTTCCTCGTAGTTGTAGATGATCTTAGCCAGCTGCTGCAGGACAGTCCCAGCGTTCACACGGGCCTCTTCAAAGAGATAGCGCTGGGAGTCTTCGTCGTTAGAGAGGGAGCTGTCAAGGCGATTCTTGATGGACATGAAAGCCGTGTTGATCTCAGGCATGAGACTCTTCTTGCCCATGCCATCGCCGAATAGATCCTCCTCTTGTTTCTGCTTTTCCTTGCTGGCTAGGTAGGCGGCAACCTTCGGGTTCAGGTGAGCGAACTTCAGGCTCTCCGGAAGATCCTCCGGTAACTTCCGGAACCGCCTTGGAACAGTGCGGTACTTGGTTTGATGGAAGAAGAATATGTCGTCGTCGGTTGACCCCATCTTGGCAGCTGTTTGTTCCTTTCTTTGAGTTGTAGAAATCTCTGGAAGAAGGGAGAGCAGCAGGTTTTCCTTTGTTTAGTTGTTCCCTTTTCAGTCAATGCTGATAACCAGTGTCTGAGACAGTCATCCCCCCTCCCTGGCACAGTTTGTGACTGCCTGAAACAGCGACAACATGGTAACAGTCACCTTGTTTAAGTGATGAGTCTAAATTGTTTAAATTATGAAATGAAAAAAAAGGAAAACAAGAAAAACAAGTCGCGTAAGGCGAAATTACTACATTTAGTCAAGCTGTGGAACTCACAGAATGAAACTGAACGCACTGCATTTTTTCACAATGACCGTAGTGCGCCGCTTGTGCATAACGGAGTAAAACTGACGAGCCTGTTCAGCGCGGTAGTGGTTTCGCCGTGCTGCATAGCACGCTTTTCTGTACCTCTCTTCGTTTTAACTTTCTGAGCGTGTTTTTAATCCAATCATATCATATCTATATGTTTTTTTGGAATCAGGAACCGACAAGGAATAAAATGAAATTGTTTATAAATCGATTTCGGAAATTTAAGTTTGATCATAATTTTTATATTTTTAATTTTCAGAGCTTGTTTTTAATCCAACTATAACATATTTATATGTTTTTGAAATCAGGAAATGATGTAAAATAATTAAGATGAACATAAATTTGGATCGCTTTATATAAAAAAATATTTTTTACAATTTTCAGATTTTTAATGACCAAAGTCATTAATTAATTTTTAAGCCACCAAGCTAAAATGCACTACCGAAGTCCGGCCTTCGTCGGAGATTGCTGGGCCAAAATTTCAATCAATTTGATTGAAAAATGAGGGTGTGACAGTGCCGCCTCAACTTTTACAAAAAGCCGGATATGACGTCATCAAAAGTATTTATCGAAAAAAAGAAAAAAAACGTCCGGGGATATCATTCCCAGGAACTCTCATGTCAAATTTCATAAAGATCGGTCCAGTAGTTTGGTCTGAATCGCTCTACACACACACACGCACAGACACACACACACACACACATACACCACGACCCTCGTCTCGATTCCCCCTCTACGTTAAAACATTTAGTCAAAACTTGACTAAATGTAAAAAGAAGAAAAGAAAAAGAAAAAACTGAAAGAAAAGCAATCAATGCTCACTTGATCCCTCCACACTGTCATCTATAATCCACACAATCTCTGCATTTGTGTTTTTCTTGATATACATGTCTGTTTTACTGTTTTGTTGGACTGGCTCTAAGTGTGTGTGTGTGTGTGTGTGTGTGTGTGTGTCACTGTGTGTGTGTGTCACTGTGTGTGTGTGTGTGTGAGTGTGTGTGTGTGTGTGTGTGTGTGAGTGTGTGTGTCACTGTGTGTGTGTGTCACTGTGTGTGTGTGTGTGTGTGTGTGTGTGTGTGTGTGTGTGTGTCACTGTGAATGTGTGTGTGTGTGTGTGTGTGTACCTGTTGTTTTAACATATATTATTTAGTGCTGAACTGTACATCATTTCTGCACAAGAACAACCATGCATATGCATATGCGTTTGTGTGTGTGTGTGCATGCCCATGTTTGTGAGAGACCTTATAATAATGCATCAAACTTAACACCTTATTTAAGTATATTTATCAGTCAATGGTGCATAAAAACACACACAAAAATGCTTAATAATATCATGAAAATATACATTTCACCACTATAAGACGCCATGTCAAATATATATACTCCACTCAGCAAAACATGAAACCAACGCCAGACAAGGGGATAAAGTCATTCACAGTCACTGCTGTAACTACCAACAGTTGAGAGCGGATGAGCATAAACTTAATCCTGTCACTTTAGGACGTATTAGCGAGAGAACGGGGAGTTAAGTAACACACAGACACGTCGCCGAGGCTTCGCCGAGTTCATCTGATAACTTTTCTTCTCACTCAGGCACGTTTAAAACTCATAAAAGGACAGGGAGAGTACTCAATCAACCATCATCTCCCAGACGAACTGCAGCCATAAAAAGACAACGTGAAAGTCTGTCAAGGAAAGAGAAAACATTTTGCGTGCATAAAAAGTCCGAAAAGTCCCGACTCACCTTGTTTTACATGGCAGAAAGTTCGCGCACAGGCATAATTGTGGGTTACAAGTTGGGGTGTTATTGAAGCGGGGTGGCAGCCATCTTGATTCGGGTGCTTGACTACGGCTATTGACTGACGCCGGAGCTCTTAGCAACGACCAGACCGCTCTCCACTCCACTCTCTAACCCCTATTCCCTGCACTTCTCGGCTCGAGCGGGCTGTGCGGATAAGGACGCGTGCTTTGGTGTTGAGTTACGGACAGGCGCTTGAGAGAGAGAGAGAGAGAGAGAGAGAGAGGGAGAGGGAGAGAGAGAGAGAACGAACGAGCGAACGAACAAACTTTATTTTACAAGGATAACGGTTTAAGGCACATTGCCTTGTCTAACAACCTGTCCTTAAACAAATACAAAACATATAATATCCACCATAGACCTAAATATAGGTCCCTGTATCCACTAAAGAAGAATACAATGGAACATATTGATAGATGAAAAATGCTTAATGCAACCAATATAAAACGGAAACAAAAATTAATGCGAAGAAAGTTAGAAAGACCACAATAAATAATTACACACACGACTACAACAACCAAACAACAAACAAGCCATAAAAAATCAAATGTAAAAAGGATTAAAGATAAGAAAAGAGAATTAAAAAAAAATTAAGTTCTACAAAATTGTAAAAAGGGCATAATAATAGAATTACATCAATACATACACAGAAGAGAGAAGGAAAAGCTAAAAGAAAGAAAGACAGATGACAACACCCTCCTCCCCCAAAAGCAGGGGGAGGGGTAAACGGGGGTAGGGGCGGGGGAGATGGTAATGCTCTACGCCTCAAGTTCATTTGTTAACTCTGCAGACCTTCTGCATTTTTAGACGAGAAAGGGAACGAAAAGTCAGTAAGAAAGAAATACACTACCTATTAGTACATGCATTAACACACATTCAACACAAAAATAGGATTAAAACCACCCCTTCCCCACCATGTGATCTTCAACTTAATGATACATATGATCATTATATAGATGAGTGGTGGTGGATGGGTTTTTTCTTCAAAACTGTAGGCTATTCAAAAAAATATTAAAAATTCAAACGACTGCAAGCAACCGACTGAAAGAGAAGAAATAAATATTTGTGTTTGGCGCCTGTGGCCTTGGCTTTGGTGTATTTACCCAGTGTTTGCTTTTTGACACGTTCAGCACAAGAGTATCGATCGATTAGATAGCGCTGACCAGAAAATCACTAAAGCTAGCTTGCATGATTACCTTGAATTTCTATGGCAGAATTAAGTAATTGGCCATATTCTTTCAAGATTCGTCTAGCTGGTAGCTATAGAAGCCATCCACATTTTCAAGCAATGGGATAATAATGTTATGGGGAAAAATACTTCATGAATGTCGTTGTACATTTAACCCAGGACCTCAGACTGACAGCCCACTTTGTCAACATCAAGGGCCAACGAATTTAGACACAACCATCATCAAACACTGAAGATGAAGAAGAAGAAGTTGTACATTTAAAAGTGAAAGAATGTGGGATGTACCCATATCTATCCTGTTTAAAGGCACACTCCTTCCTGTAAACACAGTTTGGGTCACCATCTCAGATCTGGCCAGAGACGGGCGCAGTGGCGTGTTGGTAAGACGTCAGCCTCCTAATCGGGAGGTCGTGAGTTCGAATCCCGGTCGCTGCCACCTGGTGGGTTAAGAGTGGAGATTTTTCCGATCTCCCAGGTCAACTTATGTGCAGACCTGCTAGTGACTTAACCCCCTTCGTGTGTACACGCAAGCACAAGACCAAGTGCGCACGGAAAAGATCCTGTACTCCATGTCAGAGTTCGGTGGGTTATGGAAACACGAAAATACCCAGCATGCCTACTCAACGAAAGCGGAGTGAAGCTGACTATGCTCTCAGAGTATAGTGTGGGGAACCCAAATGGGCAAACGAGCTCACACGTCACCAGACAATTCTGGAACGCAGAAGAAGAAGATCTGTCCAGGCTGTTATATTGGATAAGAACATCCCTCCACTTGGACACATACCTTCTTCTGCTTTCGTGGGCTGAAACTCTCACGTACACTCGTGTTTTTTTACGTGTATGACCGTTTTTATCTCGCCATTTAGGCAGCCATACGCCGCTTTCGGAGGAAGCATATGCTGGGTATTTTCGTGTTTCCATTACCCATCGAACTCCGACATGGATTATAGGATCTTTTCCGTGCGCACTTGGTCTTGTGCTTGCGTGTACACACGAAGGGGGTTAAGTCACTAGCAGGTCTGCACATAAGTTGCCCAGCTGGGAGATCGGAAAAATCTCCACTTTTAACCCACCAGGCGGCAGTGACCAGGATTCGAACTCACAACCTACCGATTAGGAGGCCGACGTCTTACCACCACGCCACTGCGCCTGTCCGGGACACATACCAAAAATCAACACCATGGGAACTGTTTGTGCAGAGGGGCATTTTTTATGAATCAATTTTTTTTAAACCACTAAGGTGGCTTTTTAAGAAAATGTATCACAACAAATTCTAACTCAGCACAGGAAACAGTCGGGATGCTTCTTCTTCTTCTTCTTGCGTTCGCCGTCACACCATCAGTTTAGTCTGCGAGACGAATGACGTCGTGGCTTCCAGGTCTTGTCTGCTCCCATAGAGTTTGGTGCGGAGAGGGACTGATGCTGGCCACACTTTGTCTCTGATTGGTTTGAGTTGGGGGCATGTCATTAAGATATGTTCTGGAGTCTGGTCTTCCAGACCACAGGGACAGGTTGGTGATGGGGTCAGCTTCAGCTTCCTGAACATGTGGGCGTTGAGGCGACAGTGACCAGTTCGTAGTCGCATGATCACTACTTGCTGCCATCGTTCTAGGAGATGATATGCGTCTCTAGTCGGGATGCTGAGTTTTGGCATGTGTCCAAGTGGAAGGGTGTTCTTATTTCAAGTAAAGGCCTGACCAGATCCGAGATGGTGACCAAAACTGGAAACCCTCTTACATCTATTTTCTTACCCAAATAGCCTTTTTCGGACAAAGAAGCTGCTGTAAATGTTTATTGCAGACGATTACCAACCATCCAAATGTTTTTCTGCTACTACTTTTAACTGAGAAAAATGCCAAAATATTTATTTAAGAAATCAAAGAAGTTCTATGCATGCAAGGAAATTTCTATCCTATTGCCATTGTCCCCCACTGGGGTAACATTGAACAGACTGATGAGGACTTGTGCCATAACAGAAGTTGCCTCCCCTGGTTACAAAGTACTGAGCAAGTTCTGGTGTTGTACTACCAACATTGTAGTCATTATAGTGATGATTTCAGACCTGGGAACCCCTGTTTTGCACTTGGTGTATTTTCAGACAAATGAGCGTAGTCCGCACAGCATTTGTGACCCTCCACCACGAAATGAGTCGCATGTCACCTCGCGCGGTTCTGCGCTAGGCTTAAGTCCGGGGAGTGTCTGGTAACAGTGTGAGGATCTCCTTAGTCACAGGCTTATAACTCAAACAGTTTTTGCTCTTTTCTAAAATGGTTTTCACCACTGGATAGAGCATAAAAAACTCTTTAGGAAAATGTAAAAATATGAAAATCATGCAAAGGTGACATGCGACTCATCCCGTGGTGGAGGGTCACATTTGAACATCTATGATTCAAACATGCTTCCCAGGCATCCGTCGCACCGTTCATCAAGTATACTAATACATTTGAAACAAATGCTTCTTTCAATGTTTACTCATAACAACTGTAATCATGTGCCAAAATAGTGGATTGGCTTCGGGATATGCTTGTGAAGAAAAGTAGTGTAGGAATTTTTCTCGTATTATTTTTCAACTAAGCGTACTGATCGTATTGTAGATAATCACGCGTACAAAATACGGCGAAATCGTATGGGTTCCCTGGTCTGTGATTTACTTTGGTACTTTCCTGCACACACACATGTGCCTGCACACACAATTCTCAGTACAGAAGTAGTTCAGAGTGACACACCATGATGAAGAAGAGGACAAGATGAAAGAGAAACCAAGAAGGAAAGAAACATGACAAACTGTCTATTTACTGACACTCTTTCTTTATTTGGTGTTTAACGTCGTTTTCAACCACGAAGGTTATATCGCGACGGGGAAAGGGGGGAGATGGGATAGAGCCACTTGTCAATTGTTTCTTGTTCACAAAAGCACTAATCAAAAAATTGCTCCAGGGGCTTGCAACGTAGTACAATATATGACCTTACTGGGAGAATGCAAGTTTCCAGTACAAAGGACTTAACATTTCTTACATACTGCTTAACTAAAATCTTTACAAACATTGACTATATTCTAATTTTCTATACAAGAAACACTTAACAAGGGTAAAAGGAGAAACAGAATCCGTTAGTCGCCTCTTACGACATGCTGGGGAGCATCGGGTAAATTCTTCCCCCTAACCCGCGGGGGGTGACACTCACTCAAACAGTTATGGAAACAGTCAACTGCCACAAGCGTGGTGAATTTTTTTTTTATTCTCTTTCATACAACATTCAGATGTCTCATAAGAAACTACAAGAACAATTGTTTGACTGAACATATGCCTTTCATTTGAAACCTGCTTAGAAACTAAAGTGAAGAGAAGCAGAAAGGGACAAATTAATTCACAGTATTTGGAGTTTTACACTAAATGAAAAAATTCTCATCTCATTAACTGCTGGAAAAGCATTCTTACATCATACTTTGAAGCCTCCATAACAAACATGCAAGAATAAGCTGTTTTTCTTTAGAGTGTAACATAAATATGATGATTTAAACTCGAATAAGATCTACTTAGTACTTTGCAGGGCAGAGTGCTGGTAATAAACCAATAAAAGTAATAACAATCATTCAAACACAAAACAAATAAATGTCAATAAAAGTTCATATGAACACAACACAGATTTATTGAAGATAGGCTTACACAGATCACATATATACTGCAATCATGTCAAATTCAACAATGGAATAAGACTTGGTTCACAGTTCGAACGTCTTTGCTTACAATCTGCCAAAGTGTCTTTAACGTATAAACATCTGAGAGCAGAGAGCGAGTTCATGTCCGAGACCTAAGCAATCACCTAGCTCTTTCGCTTCTTAGAAAAGCCTCTATTGCTTTCAGATTCGGAGAAAATTTCAGACAAGTATCTGAACAGAACGCTTTAAGTTGAAGACAACAACAATACATCTTGTGTAAACATTTCAAAGCCTAAAATACACAGGTTTGTTCTAACTCCCCCCCCCCCCCCCCCCCCCCCAACTACCCTCAATTACTTGGTCAGAGCAATCACTCTTTCACACACATGTTCAACCACATCTTGCTCTGCCTCTCTCAACCACACCATCAATTATTTATATTTTAAATGGTGCAGTAAACTACGGTTCAATGCACACATTACAATATCACACTCACAAAGACAATCCTTTCCATATATCAAGTCTGTATTTCAAACAGGACCGACACTTGTCATCTTTGATAAAAGTCTGTTCAAACGCAGCCTTGACTGTACTCAATAATGAGTTGTGGTCACTCGAAAAGTTTTAATCTGCACCTGTCACTAGTGTTAGGTTTCAAATCTACTCTTTGCTCTTCTTCTTCTCGCGAGCTGCAATGCGCTCCTTTTCGAGATCTTCACCGGCGCGATCAGCCAGCAGAGTAGTGATCACGCCGTAGCCGAGGGTGCCGGTGCCGTCTCGCATCGTGAAGCGCGTTCCCTTCTCGATGACCATGCTCTTACGCAGGTTCATGATGACTCTGGCGTCCTCGCCCGGCATGATCAAGTCTTTGTCGGGAATCTCCAGCAAGGCGGGCTGGTCCCACGTGTGGCAGAACATCTGCGTCTGGAAGTAGGGGGTGAAGGGTTTGGCGCGGCCCCCCTCCTCCTTACTCAGCAGGTAGATCTGGGCCTCAAAGTGGTTGTGCATGGTCATGCTGCCCGGCTTCCCCATCACCACGCCGCGGCGAAGCTCGTCACGCTTGACGTTACGGATGAGCGCTCCCAGCTGATCCCCGGCCTCGGCGCGTTCCAGCTCCTTCTTGAACATCTCGATGCCGGTGATGGTGCTCTTCCAGGACTTGTTGTAGCCCATCAGTTCACACTCGGCGCCCTTCTTGATGACGCCACGCTCCAGCTTGCCGGATACCACCGTGCCGCGGCCCGGGATGGAGAAGATGGACTCAATGGGCATGTAGAAGGGCTTGTCAAGGTCGCGCACGGGGAGCGGGATGTAGGTGTCAACTGCCTGTAGGAGCTCTCGCACCTTGTTGGCGCCCAGCTCGGGATTCCTGTCTTCCAGCGCGCACAGAGCCGAGCCGATGATGACGGGGGTGTTGTCACCGTCGTAGCCAAACTCCGTCAGCAGCTCCCTGACCTCCATCTCCACCAGCTCCAACATCTCCGCGTCGGCAGCATCCGCCTTGTTCACAAACACCACCAGCTTGGCGATGCCGATCTGCTTGGCCAGAAGAAGATGCTCACGGGTCTGCGGCATGGTGCCGTCCGTTGCCGCCACGACCAGTATAGCGCCGTCCATCTGTGCTGTACCTGTGGAAACAAGTTTGAACATATGTTTTATACAAGCATACAGTAGGACTAATCACTAAGCATAGTTTCGAATTATCCCTGTGGAATTGACGTCGCATATTAAAATAAGAGTGACCGTTTAAGATTCACTCTATAGTACAGTGAACCTCACACGGGAATATGTTGGTTATTGCAAATCAGTGAATCATTCAGTGGAAACGAGCATCCATTAAGACGACAAATACTGTAGTTAAAAATACAAGTAAAGTTACTCTGCAACGCAAAAGAGAATGTTTTTGGAAATCTGGATCATCATGAAACTAATGAGTAATGCTGTTTATGCAGCTTGATGTGTACTAGAAATCCACATGCTTCTTGATAACTTGAATTCCATGTCACATGGAGGATTGGACAGTAAGGGCACATGTGTGAGCAGGTGTACTTAGAAAACAGAAAAGACAGTTTACTCCAGAGGTGCAGTTGTCTCTCATGCACCTTCAGCAATTATCCCAGCAAAGCTGAAGGTATTGCACGAACGCTATACTGTAATCAACTTGAGAAATTTTCAATGCCGATAATACATGATAAAGAAGGAATCTTTGTGCCCTAACTCGGGCTACAGTTGGGGATGGAAGTTCACGAAAAATTGGGAACATACTATTCTAACTTAAATACGGTGAGTGCCAACAAATTCTTTGATTTTTGATCCAACGCCACCCAGGGCCGCTTTGTTAGTAGGTAGAATTTTCGAGACTACAGCAATAATGTTCGCGCAAGTGGAGGACGTCACGATTTATGTCAATGCACCGTGACGACATCCCCTCCCTCTCTTGGGGCTTTCTCTCGCGCGCGTGTGTTTGCGTGTTTATGTGGGGCACAGGTGTGTGTGTGATTGTGTGTGCATATTTATGTGGATGTGTGTTTGTGTGTGTGTGTTTGTGCATGTGTATGTGTGTGTTTGAGAGAGAGAGGGGGGGGGAGAGAGAGAGAGAGGTGATTTATCCTCCGCGGGGGGTATGCAGTGCCTTGGCATTGCACTTCTGTGCAATTTAATAAGTGAACAAATATATATGTGTACCATTCCAAATATTTGTAATCTATTCTACAGATTAATCTGACTCTGAGTTGAAAACGGCATCAATCAATGAATAATTTAAGTAATGTTTTTATTTTCATGGATTGGATTGGATTGGATAAGATTTACAGTCCAGTGAGGTTACCCTCATGGAAATTCGGGCTGCTTTCTCCCTGGGGAAAGCGAGCTGCCATACATACGGCGCTACCCATTTTTTTTTTTTTTCCCCTGCATGCGTGTATTCATGTTTCCTGAGACTTAATGCCGTGTGAGATGGAATTTTTTTACTTTATTCCAAGTCCCACGGGTATTTGATGGACATTTTTATCTATGCCTATACAATTTTGCCAGGAAAGACCCTTTTGTCAATCGTGGGATCTTTAACGTGCACACCCCAATGAGTGTACACGAAGGGACCTCGGTTTTTCGTCTCATCCGAAAGACTAGCACTTGAACCCACCACCTAGGTTAGGAAAGGGGGGAGAAAATTGCGGCCTGACCCAGGCCTGAACACGCAACCTCTCGCTTCCGAGCGCAAGTGCGTTACCACTCGGCCACCCAGTCCCATAGGTACACTGTTCACTTTATCTTTCACTCTGGTGTCCAACGAGGATAGTTGCCATGTACAGGCATTTCCTCAGTATGTGATTGTGAAGAAGAACGAAGTGACTATTCGGAGTCCAACTCCGATTTTAATAATCACTTGACTTTATTCGGAGTCTGCTGGGTGCGCACTCGTAAAAACCCGACCCGACCGGAAGTCAAAACCGGAAGATGGTTACCGATGACTGCAGCATTTCGTTGGGGGGACGATTTTCGTCTTTTGCAGACTTTGAAAGGTCTTTGAAAGCGTTCGAGAAAGAAAAGAACGTGCTGTTTGTGAAAAACTCAAAAACTCATTCGCAGTCCAACTCCCAATAAAGCGGCCATCTTATTCGCACTCGACTCCGAATAAGATCGCCGCTTTATTCGGAGTTGAACAGCATGTTGTTTTTCCTGCTCCGAAGTGTGCAAGTCCAGAAGAAAAGTTCTTGTTGGTACGACAGGTCACCAGCAAGCTTGAATCATTTTTGCTATTGCTCGGAGAGGCTTCTTGCAGGAGACATATTGAGAGTCTTTCAACAGTTTTTGATCTGATTTCATTGGACAAGGAATTTGTTATATTGGAGATAGTGACGCAGTTGCACCAGAGATGGGCACAGGCGGTGCATCAGAGGGGGACGGAGTTGTGTTAGAGAGTTACGTAGGGGGTGCATCGGAGAGGAACATGGGAGGTGCAGAAGAGAGGGTCGTAGGAGATGCGTCGGAGAGGGATGAAGGAGGTGTGTCAGAGAGGGATGTAGAAGGTGTGTCAGAGAGGGATGTAGGAGGTGCGTCGACTCCGAATAAGATCGCCGCTTTATTCGGAGTTGAACTCCGAATAAAGCCTTCCGAAGAAGAATGTCATAATTTGCAAAACCAAATGTCAGAAAGACATCACAAAATGTACAGAGCCCTAGCTTGAATCATGACATTGGAAGTGTAACGAATATTTGGCTGTGAGGTACGTGTTCCGCTGAAAAGGCCTGATGACCGCGGACAAGGGTTCCATACATACCTGTGATCATGTTCTTTATGTAATCGGCGTGTCCGGGACAGTCCACATGGCCGTAGTGTCGTTCTTCCGTCTCATACTCCACCAAAGCTGCGTTGATGGTGATACCTCGAGCCTTCTCCTCGGGGGCCTTGTCGATGTCCTCATAGCGCTTGAAATCTGCTTTAGAGTCCTCCGATAACACTTTCGTAATCGCCGCAGTCAGGGTTGTCTTTCCGTGATCGACGTGACCGACCGTACCGATGTTGACGTGCGGTTTGGCTCGATTGAAAAGCTTCTTCGTTGCCGGTGCAGCGGCAGAACGGTATATTGAGGTGAGAAATGTTCTACGATTGCATTGCAAAGTGTCGATGGTGACTTTCGCCAGTGACGGGAAAGCTAAACTTTGTGACGAAAGTGCACGCCGCAGGATGAAGGTCGCCATGCTTTCTATCAATGACCTTAAATCAGGGGAAATGACTCTCTGTATACAGAACTTTTCTTTTAAACATCTTTAAGCCAAAAACAAATGCATATTTCCAAAGAAAAATTGTGCATTTTATATGCTATTTTATACACTAATTAAAAATACCGAGTTTGCTGTTTGTTTTTTTAATCAGCATTTTTGTAAGATTTGTTCTCAGAAAATACCGTTCTTTATTTTTACAAAAACAATATTCAGCAGCAGCCAGTATCTTCTTTAATCGAGTTTAGGATTTTAAAAATAAACTGCTTGAATAAATTGCGCAAGAAATATTTGTAGTAACTATCATAAAAACAACAACATAAGGTTAAATAATAAACCAGCTCAAAATGTCATTCAGCCCGAAGCAGAAAAGTCGCCATAGCAGCGCGACAAAATGGCGGACGGAGTGGATTCGATCAGAGACTATAGAGTTTCTGATACGATCACTGATACTCCTCAGCCGGAGGGTCAGTATTACCACATGGATGCTGACCCAGACAATTTAGTGCCAGCCACTGATATACTGACTCTGGACGATATTGGCCAGTCACCTGATGTGGGCGATGCGGCTGATATGTTAGAATGTGAGCCTGCTGCCAAAGTGGATGATGAAGATGACACACAAGAGGTTTGTTTACAACAGTATTCAAGTGTGTGTGTGTGTGTGTTTGTGTTTATATTGAAACAGTTATTATCATGTAAGTTAAATCCTTATACAACACTGTAATACTAATTATCACAAGAAAAACATGCTCAGTAACAGGGTGGAACCGTTCTGGAATCCTCATACAGATACGTTCAAATTTGCATCAAGTACTAACAATTTTAAAATCTCCTGGAAAAATCCACAACATTTCTAGAAAGATTCGTCGACTTTGACAAGTAAAGAAGTAAAACTCCAATTGTACGCAACCAGAGAATGGGACAAACTTATGGGCCGCAAGGCTTAGGCGATAACGCCAGTCCCAAACTATACTACTAATTTGAAAATAAAGCCATAGTTTTTGCACCTTAAATGTGCAGAAAATTATCAATGATGATTCACTTCCTTTACAATACAATACAATACATTATTATTACAATCTGAGAAATCAACTTTCTTGTTTCCACATTAAATTTTATAGTTTGAATGATAATATATTTTTTTGCAAATAAAACAAAATGTAAAAATATATATATGGGACATATGATGGGCTTCAGGGCCTACTGCAATTGTCTGCACAAACTTAACTAATATAAACCAAAAGACAGCTGTGGAAAAAGGCATTGACAATGTTAATCTGAAAAATTAGAGCTAGCATGTGTAACATTAATTTTGTGAATGACAAAGTTTGCTCAAAGAGTTTCACAAAACCTAAAATATGTCACAAAAAGTTAAGAAATGAAGTGTTTGTTTGACCACATGGCAGTTGATATAATTTATGTTTGTTTACAATTCAGCTCTCACCGGGGGGTGTCCTGGATGAAGAGACGGTGGCCAGGGGCTTGTCCAACCTTGGACGCTCCGCCAATGGAATGAACCAAGTCTATCTCAATGCATCTGTGCCGGTATGTACCTTGTTCTTGAGGATATAAAATTTTGTCATCATTTTCACGAGTTTTCATTCACAAGCACCTGGGAAATAAATCTCATGTTCCCCATGCAATAAATCCCCGGTTACCATAGTAGCAGGAAGCAGCTAGGTTATACATGGATAATCAAAAGCAAACCCAATGGAAACGCTCGGGGATTCTTCGGCTCTTTTCATTGGCGTTTCCCCAGACCTAAACAGATGACACGACACTGCTTTGCAAAGTTCCAAAAACGAACTGGCAAACTGGCAAAAGTAAACCAAAAACAAAACTACTTCATGAAAGGTCATAAATTCATCACAAACAAATGAAACCTACCGATATGTTTTGTCTTCTTACAAAGTCATGGAGTACGTGTATCTGTGTTTCGTTACACATGCAGACGTTCAAACCAATTGACCCCTGACACACACATTTTGACCCGTGCACAAGACGTATCGATAAAGGAAGCGCAAATAAGAAATAATAATAAAGCAAAGAAAATAGCAACAAAATATGCAAACATCTAACAAAGCCGAGCAAGCAGAATAATAATAATAATAATAATAACAAGTCGCATAAGGCGAAATTACTACATTTAGTCAAGCTGTGTAACTCACAGAATGAAACTGAACGTAGTCCGCCGCTAGTGCAAAAGTGACGAGCCTGTTTGGCGCGGTAGCGATTGCGCTGTGCTTCATAGCACGCTTTACTGTACCTCTCTTCGTTTTAACTTTCTGAGCGTGTTTTTAATCCAAACATATCATATTTATATGTTTTTGGAATCAGGAACCGACAAGGAATAAGATGAAATAGTTTTTAAAACGATTTCGGAAATTTAATTTTGATCATAATTTTTATATTTTTAATTTTCAGAGCTTGTTTTTAATCCAAATATAACATATGTATATGTTTTTGGAATCAGAAAATGACGAAGAATAAGATGAAATTGCTTTTGGATCGTAAAAAAATAAAATGAATTAGAAGTTTCCGATTTTTAATGACCAAACTCACTCATTAGTTTTTAAGCCACCAAGCTGAAATGCAATACCAAACCCCGGCCTTCGTCGAAGATTGCTTTGCCAAAATTTCAATCAATTTAATTGAAAAATGAGGGTGTGACAGTGCCGCCTCAACTTTTACAAAAAGCCGGATATGACGTCATCAAAGGTATTTATCGAAAAAATGAAAAAAACGTCCGAGGATATCATACCCAGGAACTCTCATGTCAAATTTCATAAAGATCGGCCCAGTAGTTTAGTCTGAATCGCTCTACACACACACAGACAGACAGACAGACAGACACACACACACACACAAACACCACGACCCTCGTCTCGATTCCCCCCTCTATGTTAAAACATTTAGTCAAAACTTGACTAAATGTAATAAATGAGCATTTATATAGCGCAACATCATAACTTTTCAATTATGCTCTTTGCGCTTGACACATTTAAAATTAAAACACAGTTATACAAGCATTTACATATCTACATTCATAGTCAGCAACGCTTAATTAAAAGCATACACCATCAAACATACATACAAAAGATTCTTCCACTAACTAAGTAATAAAAACATGAATAAAATAGGTAGTGAAAACAAGGAAATACCAGCTGAATACCCTTAATCAAACAGAACATGTTATCAACAATACTGAAAACAGCCCTTGATGTTTATATATATTATCACATTATCACTAAAACAACAAATACACTACATGTAGCCTACTGATGGACTGAGAAAACAAAATCAGGGGTTGTATTTTTTGAAGAGGTGCGTTTTAAGTGCTCGTTTGAATGCTTGGGGTGACTGAGAATGGCGGATGTGAAAGGGTAGAGAATTCCATTGTGTGGGTGCGCAGAAAGTTAAAGTGCGTTGTCCGTATGTTTTGGTTTTGGTGTGTGGAATGGTGAGGATGCGACAGTCAGAAGAGGCACGGAGTTGTCTTGCTGGAGAATAGACGGTGAGGAGTTCAGAGAAGTAAGCAGGAGACGAGCCAGAAAAGAAGTTAAAGCAGAGGGTGGACAGTTTGTAGTCAATGCGGGCTTGAATAGGTAACCAGTGCAGTGTGTGAAGAAGTGGTGTTGCGTGATCTCGTTTTCGTGCTTTCAGAATGAGGCGTGCTGCCGAGTTTTGGACTTTTTGTAGTTTATGCAGGAGGTACAGAGGACAGCCAGAGAGAAGAGAGTTGCAGTAGTCAAGTTTAGAAAGAACAAAGGCACAGACAAGAGTGTTAGTTGTTTGAGAGGAGAGTATGTGGCGAATGGTGCTGATCTTACGAAGCTCAAAATAAGCTGCTCTACAGACTAAAGATATATGTTTGTTAAGGGTCATGTCAGATGAAAGGGTGAATCCAAGGTTTCTAGCTGATGGTGAGAAAAGAATGTCGGTGTTGCCTATTTGAACAGAAACAGGTTGGGGAGAGGGAAATGTAGTGTTCTTCTTTTTGCACAGCAAGACTTCAGTCTTATCATCATTCAGCTTAAGTTTGTTATCGACCATCCAAGATTTAACATCAGTGATGCATGTCTGAATGGTCTGGATGGCGGAATGTGTCTCTGCAGGGGGACTGGGTTTATACAGCTGGGTGTCATCAGCAAAAGACTGATTTAAAACAGAATGGTTTTGAATCAGTGTGGAGAGGGGCTTAGTGTACATGATGAAAAGGATGGGACCGAGTACTGAACCTTGAGGAACGCCGAAAGAAAGTGGGGCTGGAGCAGACATCTGGCCATCGACAAGAATGACAGGTCTAACGAAAAACAAAGAGGCACTGAGTCGGAAACAAGATCGCGATTCTTTCCTTCGCTGCACGACGCAAATCTTCTGTGAAAGCCGAGAGGGTGGAATACCGAGATGAACCTACAGAACTGTGCATCCTCAAACCTGACATATTCATCCCAACATTTTATGAACTCAAAAACACAGAAAGTTGCTTTCACACGCCAGCTTTGATTGCCAGTGGTTATCAAAATGAAACTCGTGTGGTTATCAAAACGGAACTCGTGTTTCAAAGCATGGCTCCCTGTGTTGATTGTGCACTTATCTTCTCACTACCAAAATGATGAAAAAAAACGATGTTTGGTGGTTTGTTGTCAGACCAGCTTTTTTGTCGGTCCTCGGGGGGCATATCGACTTTTATTTTATATTTATTGACCGCGGCCTTCTGCCTTGGTCAATAAATATGAAACAAAAGACGATATGCTCCCCCTCGGACCGACAAAAAAGCTGGTCTGTTAACAACCCATCACACATCTTATAATGTTCCACATGTTGTTATCTACGCATATTCGTTATCATCGTTTACAGGCAGGCAGGGTGTGTCAAAGAAAAAAAGTCCATTTTTATGTCATATTTTAATGGACAATAAAGTGTTATTATTGTTATTGTTGTTATTGATGATAAATTTAGGTTGAGGTTGAAACTGTTTGAGCATAAGTACGACTTTGATTCTGAGTGACACGCAGAACCTAGCTTTATTTCCCCCCTCTGCTTCTTTCTCTCTGTAAACGTGTAGGGCTAGTTATTTTTCGGTAACTTACCTAACAACCAAAATCACTTACCCAACAACGGGCCTGAATCCTTGATAGCTCACAGGTTGATGAGTTAGATTTGAGGGAACTACTTTAGCGATTGAAAAGCTCCGAACGCTCCAATGTACGAAATATACATCTCTAGACCAAACAATACAAACATACTGCATTTAAACTGGCAACTACAGGCTTGAACACATTAATCTCCATATAAAATCCATGAGTTTGGTTGTTTTCTAAATCCAAATCTAACGATCAGTGCAGAGAAACTCACTTTAAATCTCTTAATGAGTGCAAGCAACCTCCCAAGGCAAGTAACTCTCGTACTCTGTCTGGCGACAAGAGTAATTCCCCTTCCAAATTTTCTGAACTGAGTTGCTTGGACAAAAGACTGCAATCCGAGGGTTAGTTTTCGACAATATTTCATTTTATAAACAGATCACACGCAACCAAATGCACACATCTCATCAATTTAAAGAACATACAGCGGTTTCATACACTATTTTGCCCCAGAAAACTGAACTTCATACAGTTTTTAACGTTGGAACACGGGTGCAAAAGTTCGTCTGCTTGTCCCATTCGAAGAAAGAACATTTCCTGAGCGATACCAAAACATGAAGAGAACTGTAACCGGAGCCCTAGAGAGGGTCCGTATCCTCATTAATTGTTCTCAGGGGGAGGCTGAAGATTGCCGAGGAGAGCAACTCTTTATCTCACCTTTACTCTGGCCCTATTGTAATGTAGCTGCACAATCAGTCTAGTCTATGCCTCGCGTTGTGTTCAATACATGTGCCTACAATACTAGCCGACCTCGGTATTCAGAGGAAACCCTGTGTGTTTCTTAGTGATCTAGACTGTGCGTTACATAAATATTGTGATGTGTGTTTTGGATGTTAGAGTTTGCCACGTACAGTACAGTTTTAACAACACATGTTTACAGCACAACAGTCAAGGAGAGGCAGAAGTTACAATACATGACACGAAAGCAAGCTCACACACTTACGTTCGTTCACCGACACACGCATGTTCACGCTCACCTCTCGTACGTACAGTGATGTTCACCATAACTCATAGGAAACAGTTACAAGGTTTTATTTTACACTATAATACATGAAAAGCAAGTAACAAACCCATCAAACAAAGCACCAAACAATCCTTCAATCAGTCTTACCTAGCGTTTACCCACAACTTCGATTCAGTAGTAACTAGCACCTACGGCTCCTTTCTTATGTATGCCTATCTCGTTCCTGCTGGCTCTGTTTCACACACAAGACAGACACGGCAACAATACGTATACTCAACACTGAAAGACGGAACGAACATGCAAACGTTCAGCATTTAAATGCAACGCTGAGAGACAACGATCAAGCAAAACACACAGCATTTGTTCAACGCTGAGAGACAACGATCAAGCAAAACACACAGCATTTGTTCAACGCTGAGAGACAACGATCAAGCAAAACACACAGCATTTGTTCAACGCTGAGAGACAACGATCAAGCAAAACGCACAGCATTTGTTCAACGCTGAGAGACAACAAACAAGCAAGACACACAGCATTTGTTCAACGCTGAGAGACAACAAACAAGCAAGACACACAGCATTTGTTCAACGCTGAGAGACAACAAACAAGCAAGACACACAGCATTTGTTCAACGCTGAGAGACAACAAACAAGCAAGACACACAGCATTTGTTCAACGCTGAGAGACAACAAACAAGCAAAACACACAGCATTTGTTCAACGCTGAGAGACAACAAACAAGCAAGACACACAGCATTTGTTCAACGCTGAGAGACAACAAACAAGCAAAACACACAGCATTTGTTCAACGCTGAGAGACAACGATCAAGCAAAACACACAGCATTTGTTCAACGCTGAGAGACAACAAACAAGCAAAACGCACAGCATTTGTTCAACGCTGAGAGACAACAAACAAGCAAGACACACAGCATTTGTTCAACGCTGAGAGACAACAAACAAGCAAAACACACAGCATTTGTTCAACGCTGAGAGACAACAAACAAGCAAGACACACAGCATTTGTTCAACGCTGAAAGACAACAAACAAGCAAAACACACAGCATTTATTCAACGCTGAGAAACAACAAACAAGCAAAACACACAGCATTTATTCAACGCTGAGAAACAAAACGAACTACGAAACAGAGACAGAGTACACACTTGTGCAGCGTGTAAGAAAGAGAGAGAAAAAGACGAGGGAAAGAGAGCAAGCACTTATTCAGCGCTGACTGACGAGACTCGCAGAGCCGGCCTCTTTTATAGTCTCTCAAAGACTCGGTACTAATCTTCTGTGATCGCTGTGGGCTGGCTGTAAGGGAGGGGATGGGGGTATCTACAGGAAAGGTGGGGGTGACTAGAAGGAAGGTGGGGTCACTGAGTACCTGCAACTCTGAGCTAGTGGGGCTCTCCCGCTACACTCCCCCCTCCTTAGACATAATGTGCCCTCACATTAGTCAAAAACGAATGACTAGACATCAATAAATGCATCCACAAAATCAAAATAATACATGTTTAAACACAGCAACATCATCAACAATCGAACCCGTTTTTATTAGACAATATTTTGGCAATCAGACAATGCTGCATATTCATGGGAAAACAACCCAAACACAACTACAGCAAAAATCCAATCTTGATCAGTCAATTTTCTCCACAGAGAAAAAGTAACACAATGTCAACACTACCATACAAAAATGCAACCTTTATCCCCATCAACCCGTTTAGTTGATAATATAGGATTTCTCTTTCAAGTCAATGTGCGCTCTTGTATGCACAAGCTTAATACTCACAAAAAACTCTCGCTCACGGCTTTACAGTAAAGGCCTCTTACTATATCACCACGTCATGAGTTGGATACGAGTTCATTACCCAAAATATATGTGTCAACTATAATTCCCGTTCATGAATTGTAGGGGTTTCTGCGCCTAAATCGTAAATAGGTAGCTTTACGGGCCAATGGCACTGAGGGCTTAACTTTGGACTTTTAACCGACTACTACTCAGACTTTACTGATCTCCAGAAATAATATGTGATGAAAATGGGGAAAAATCGCAACAATACACATGGGTTACGATACACTCGCGAGCTTTATGTGCAAGACATTATTTAGCCCAGTTGAAGGCTAATACTAGTAACATTGTTCATTAGCTGAATCAGTCAAATTCAGCCTACCGAGTAAACGATCATTCAAAAAATTTAAATCATGTTAATTTCACACAAATACAAAAACAGCTCTTTAAAACATCAGCAGTTCATGACAACCCCGCTTAGGTTTTAATGGCATAAGTGTCTCCAAAACGTGACACAATTGAAAAAATGTACAAAATCTCATTGCGTATACCATATAATTATTCCTGAACATCATGACTCACAACCGAAACTTGAGTTGTAACGCGAAGAGGTGGGGCCGTCAAAAGAGCCTTCGACTGCACCCTTCTAACGTGCATAATTAAATTTACCATACAATTCCTGGCTTCCCTTCGCTGGAGACGGCTCTGGTGGTGACACATCGAACTCGTCGAGGAGTTCCTCCAGCGAAAAGTCGGCGCAGGTCAGGACGTCGTCTTCAACCACGCACGGGGAAGTGGGTAGGCTGACATCGGGGCTTGGGGTCCGGGACACAGGTGGGCTTTCCTCTTGGGGTGTGGTTGGGGCCTCGTCCTTCTCTCCGGGTTGAGCCGCTGGCAGGGTAGCGACCACACCTTTCGGCCTGGTGCCACCCTGGTGATGTCGCCTCTGGTGCCGCCGCAGTCGACACCCAGTGGTCAGCCATATCTCGCACTCGCCGCACTGAAACTTCTTGCGGAGGTCACTGCAGTCCAGCTCGGCCTCTGAAATTATGAGTTCTGCCACTGCAAAAAAATGTATGAGGATGGTGACGATGACAATGATCACGAAGGTGGTTATGAGGGTGAATAACGGTTAGGGGGTCTGACTGTCCTTCCCGCCCTAGTGTTGATGATAGGCCGTTCCCCGTCACTCTCCCCACTCCATTCACTCTCATTCTCACTCTCATCCTCACTCTCGTCTTCACTGCTTTCTGGCTTGTCACTCCCACTCTCTGGCAAATTCCTCCCTTCATAAGGTTTAGTGTCGTTAATATGAATTACTAGCGTCTTCCCAAGTCCCTCAATTTTAACAGCACTTTCACCAACCCTTTTCACAACTTTGTAGGGCCCCGTCCACCCCAGACCAAGTTTTTGTTTAGCTTTTGGCGGGTACCATCTCCAGACCCAATCTCCTGGTTCTACCTCCCTGAGTTTACAGTTCTGGTCATGATAGTGTTTCTGTTTCTGTACGCTAACTTCTGACTGTTCCCGTACAAAACAGAATACCTTTTCTAAGGTGTTCTTTACCCACTCCACATACTCGACTGGACACAGAGGCGCGTCACTCACAGGGAACGTACCCAGCTCTACAGTTAAGGGGAGATTGATTTCTCTACCGAACATAACCAGATTTGGTGTACACTGTGTTGACTGATGAACAGTCGCCCTGTATGCTAGCATAATCAAATCCAAGTGGTCGCTCCAGTCGTCCCTCTGCTCATTTACGTAAGCTGACAGCATCTGCTGTATAGTACGGTTTTGTCTTTCGACCATCCCATCGCTTTGTGGATGATAAGGAGTGGTTCGAGTTTTATCTGCCCCTAGCGCTGTGCACAAGTGCTGGAACAAATGAGACTCAAACTCCCTCCCTTGATCCGTATGGATTGTCAAAGGTACCCCAAATCTGCAGATGAACTCTGTGAGAAGTTTGTCTCCTACGGACCGGGCGGTGTGATCGACCAAACAGTATGCTTCTGCGTACTTGGTGTAGTAATCCTCTACCACCATAATGTACTCGTACCCATCATGAGACATAGGTAAGGGACACATAATGTCAATAGCTATCCTTTCTAAAGGCATCCCCACGTTCACATGTCGCATAGGAAGCTTGGCTCTACCTGGACCTGGTTTTCTTCGTGCACACATGTCACATTGTCTACACCACCTAGCAACATCCTCTGCCATACCTGGCCAGTACACGTGACGCTTCACGCTTGCTAGTGTTCTGTCACGACCAAGGTGACCAGCGGTCCTATCGTCATGCGACATCGTCAACACTTTCTGTCTAACTCCAGCTGGAGCAACCAACAGAAATGTCTCTTGCTTTGTAAGTTTATCCTCTGACACAACGTACAACAACCCATCCACTACCCTCAGGTTTTCCCAATGAGCTATGAGCGTTCTGATAGCCGAGCTGTATTGTGAAACTTCGTTCTTTGGAGGCTTGTCTTCTCTCTTCTTCAGAGCTAACAGAATGCTTGTCACTTGATCCCCCTGTTGGAGCATAACCATCTCCTCATGAGACCATACAGAAAACCAATTACTCCTACAGGGCCAAGACCTTGGTAACCGAGGAACACTATCAGAGTCACTGCCCGACCTCTCGGGGTCAATACCTGTCTGAATGCCAACTCGTTCCTTCCCTATCACTAGAGATCTACCACATCCGTCTCCCTGCCCACCAGGACAAAATGTAGAAGACTGAACAGACTTCGGGGTTTCCTCTTCCGCCTTATCTGCCCTGACCAGTACATCCCTCCCCCACTGAGTAGTTTCGTCTTCACTTACGACCTCAGGGTCAACCAACGGAACTTCCTCGCCTTGCGGCGAGCCAAAGTTTCTTTGCGTAACGCCGGCTAAACCCCTGTCAGCTAAGTTCCGGTCCCTCGCATCACTACGAGTTACTACCCTCACTGGTTTCTGATTACACTGACTGCACTCTTCTCTCTGACAACGCTTCCGCGGAATTCTCGACAATCCGTCAGCATTCCCATGCGCAACACCTTTCCTGTGCTCTATCTGGAAATCATAGGTGTCTAACGAAGCTATCCACCTAGCCACAATCCCCTCGGGCTGTTTAAAGTTCTTTAACCACTTCAGTGAACTATGGTCTGTGCGAACCAAAAACGGCCTTCCCCAAAGATAGTGAGAAAAATGTTTCACGAATATCACCACAGCTAACAGTTCTCTGTATGTTGTACAGTAGTTTTGTCTAGTTTTGCTCAAAGCAGAACTTGCGTAAGCAATGACTTTCTCTTCTCCATCTTGAATCTGTGACAGAACCGCGCCGATCGCGGTCGCACTAGCATCAGTGTCGAGCACAAATTTGCCTTCCCTAGTAGGGTACGCCAACACGGGGGCAGAAACTAATGCTTGCTTCAATCTTTCAAAAGCTTTCTGACACTTCTCACACCACACGAACTTCTGATTCTTCTTTGTCAAATTTGTCAATGGGCTTGCTATTTCAGCAAAGCCAGAAATGTACTTTCTGTAGTACGAAGTAGTTCCTAAGAACGAACGAACTTCTGTCACACAAGTTGGCACAGGCCAACTCGCTACTGCCTCAACTTTCGATTTCTCGCAAGTCGTCCCGTCACGTTTCACAGTATGTCCCAAAAAGGTACATTCATCTTGGAACAACGAACATTTTGAGGGTTTCAGCTTGAGATTTGCATCTCTGAATTTCCGCAGTACCATTCTGAGATTTTCTAGTGCCCCGTCGTCTGTCTTTCCTAGACAAATGACGTCATCAATGTAGACTAGACACCTTTCAAACAGAATACCACTAAGAACTAACTCCATTAGCCTTTCAAATGTCGCAGGACTATTGCAGAGCCCGAACGGCATAACCTTGAACTGATAGAGGCCCTTGTGCGTTGCAAACGCAGTCTTTTGTTTATCTCTTGCATCCATCTCTACCTGGAAGAAACCTTGGGCTAAGTCTAAAGTTGAAAACCAACGCGACCCAGACAAAGCGTCGAGCGAATCTCCGATGTGCGGTAGCGGATAAGCGTCTTTCCTTGTTAGTTCATTCAGTTTCCTGTAATCGACACAGAACCTGACAGACCCATCTTTCTTTCTAGCCAAAACAACATTGGCTGCCCACGGACTGTCACTAGGCTCTATGACATCTTCTTTCAACATCTTCTCTAACTCTCT
Organism: Littorina saxatilis; assembly: GCF_037325665.1. Taxonomy (NCBI): domain Eukaryota; kingdom Metazoa; phylum Mollusca; class Gastropoda; order Littorinimorpha; family Littorinidae; genus Littorina; species Littorina saxatilis. The sequence goes on along the minus strand of NC_090248.1, from coordinate 58,622,911 downwards.
GTCAACCATCTCTTTCTGTGCTATAGGCAGACGTCTAGGGGGCAACTTTACAGGCCTATTTTCTCCAGTATCAATCGTATGACGCACTTTTGTAGTTCTACCAAGCTGACCATCTGGACTCATGAAAACATCTTGAAACTCAATCAAAGTATCTCTCAGTTCCGTCCTCATGCCCTCGCTGACTTCTGAAGAGACATTAGTAAGCAAACTTTCAAGGTGACCGGGTAACCTGTCAGAAACGTTCTTTTCTTTTACTTCACCATCTTTCGACAATGAATTCAAAGAGACGGCAGTTTCTACTGTGGCAATGACAGCATTTGCTTTAACTGTTATTTCCTTGTTTGAGAGGTTGGTGACAGGAACAAAAATCTCATCCTTACATACTCGTACTAAGTACCTGGGAACTTCGAGATTTGTCTCTTCCTTGAAACTGTCTAGGCCTTCAACTAATCCATCAGCTTTATCTTTAAACCTGGACCGAACAAGGAAACCTCTGACAAACGCCTCAGACCTAGGTGGCACAATGACTGTGTCACACACCTGCACCCTCGCACACGTGTCGGTCACTTCTCTTTTCAACATAACCGTCTGGTCCCCTATCTTCAAGGAGCCCTGTGACAAATCCAACAAACACGAATGTTTCTGCATGAAATCTGTCCCTAGAATGCCTTCACAATTCCCGATGTCCCCAACAACGACATTGTGCGAAAAAATCGCATCACCTATCCCCAAAGATAGCGTAACTTCACCCAAAATGTCCAAACTCTGACCACTAGCAGTACAAAGATTAAGCTTACTTGTTTTCAGCGTAGACTGTGTCCCTCTTCCTGCTCTCTCAAAGACTGAAGTGCTAATGACGGTGGCAGCAGAACCACTATCTGCCAAGAAGTCAATAGCCGTACTCTCTCTCTCTAATCTAACCGGTACCAATAAACATCCGGTCTTTGACAGAACACACAAACGCGGTCCTCCCTCCCTTGTAGGAATAAATGATTCGACACCTGTTGCTCGGACAATACCCCTCGGTCCTTTATCTCCCTGTGTTCGCGCTCGGACAATACCCCTAATCGGTCCTTCATCTCCCTGTGTTTGCGCTCGGGCTGAGTCTGGAAGCGATGCCGTAGACCCAGCCCCGGCTAGTTTCCCTGACCCCCTGACCTGTCTACGTTAGTGCCTTGCCCATAGTCTCTGGGTCCCTGTTTCGGGCAGTCTCTAGAGTAGTGGCCCCTGAAACCACACCTGTAACAAGTAACTGAATCCATGTTTCTAGCTCTGTGTCCCTCTTTCCCAGATTTTGCAAATTTTTCCAGGGTCGCAGCTACCTGTTCGCTCATGGTTGTGAAAGCTTTCAAGACAATAGCGAGCGGCTCACTACTATTCTCCGTACTTTGTTCAGCGATGTTTCTGACAGGAACGTTTTCTTGGTTTTCTGGTTTTCTCCCATCAAACCTGTTATCGAAGGATTCGAACTCGCTGGCTAATGCAATAGCTTCATGTATCGAGGAGGGGTGGTTAAATTGTACGTGCCTTCTCGGGTCTTTTGAAGGGAGACCGCCGACAAATTGGTCAATTACAATTGTTTCCCTTGCCTCATGGGGCATTCTCGGGTATGCGCTGGACGCAATTCGATTTAGAGCGAACCCATACTCAGTCACACTCTCCTCTTTCTTTTTGAATCTAGACCTGAATTCTACACGCCGGAGGTTTTCCTTCTCGGCGGGATCAAATCTTCGCCCCAGGGCTGTTTTTATTGCGTCATAGTCCTCCAACTCATCAAAGCCAAGTTCTTGCAACACCTGCTGTGCGTTTCCCCTGAGCGACATAGCAAGGTTCACCCCCTTCTCGGTGTAGTCCCAGCCGTTCCATCTAGAGCAAGTTTCAAAGTGGCAGAGCCAATCTTTCAAATCAATTTTTGTGCCTGCGAACACTTCTGGGAACCTTTCTTTCCGGCTGCGAAACGAACTGTTGTTCAGAAATGTGTTGTTAAAAGAAGACCTGTTATTTGCCCTCTGACTCACATTTGACCTTTTTCGCGAACAGCGACTATTGCAGCTGCTGGACGAGCTTACTTCATCACTACTGCTGGAAGAGTAAGAAACATTGCTCCTACGTTTCGAACTTCTTTTCACCCGTTTTGGAACTCTACTGTTCTGCGTCAACCAACTTGGCACCAAAAGCCGAAGAAAGCCTAAAACAGCACCCATCTTGCCAAGTCACAAGAACACACAAAACACGACTGTGCGTATGAAAACGCTTCTGCAAAACTCTAACAATCGCAAAACACCTCTTTTGTAACCTAGACACTAACAAAATCCTACTGTCACGGGATGATTTTGAAACAGAAACACAAAAAATCCTGGTTCACGGCATCAATTTGTAACCGGAGCCCTAGAGAGGGTCCGTATCCTCATTAATTGTTCTCAGGGGGAGGCTGAAGATTGCCGAGGAGAGCAACTATGGTTATCTTACCTTTACTCTAGCCCTATGTAATGTAGCTGCACAATCAGTCTAGTCTATGCCTCGCGTTGTGTTCAATACATGTGCCTACAATACTAGCCGACCTCGGTATTCAGAGGAAACCCTGTGTGTTTCTTAGTAATCTAGACTGTGCGTTACATAAATATTGTGATGTGTGTTTTGGATGTTAGAGTTTGCCACGTACAGTACAGTTTTAACAACACATGTTTACAGCACAACAGTCAAGGAGAGGCAGAAGTTACAATACATGACACGAAAGCAAGCTCACACACTTACGTTCGTTCACCGACACGCGCATGTTCACGCTCACCTCTCGTACGTACAGTGATGTTCACCATAACTCATAGGAAACAGTTACAAGGTTTTATTTTACACTATATTACATGAAAAGCAAGTAAACAAACCCATCAAACAAAGCACCAAACAATCCTTCAATCAATCTTACCTAGCGTTTACCCCCAACTCCGATTCAGTAGTAACTAGCACCTACGGCTCGTTTCTTATGTATGCCTATCTCGTTCCTGCTGGCTCTGTTTCACACACAAGACAGACACGGCAACAATACGTATACTCAACACTGAAAGACGGAACGAACATGCAAACGTTCAGCATTTAAATGCAACGCTGAGAGACAACGATCAAGCAAAACACACAGCATTTGTTCAACGCTGAGAGACAACGATCAAGCAAAACACACAGCATTTGTTCAACGCTGAGAGACAACGATCAAGCAAAACACACAGCATTTGTTCAACGCTGAGAGACAACGATCAAGCAAAACGCACAGCATTTGTTCAACGCTGAGAGACAACGATCAAGCAACACACACAGCATTTGTTCAACGCTGAGAGACAACAAACAAGCAAGACACACAGCATTTGTTCAACGCTGAGAGACAACAAACAAGCAAGACACACAGCATTTGTTCAACGCTGAGAGACAACAAACAAGCAAGACACACAGCATTTGTTCAACGCTGAGAGACAACAAACAAGCAACACACACAGCATTTGTTCAACGCTGAGAGACAACAAACAAGCAAGACACACAGCATTTGTTCAACGCTGAGAGACAACAAACAAGCAAGACACACAGCATTTGTTCAACGCTGAGAGACAACAAACAAGCAAGACACACAGCATTTGTTCAACGCTGAGAGACAACAAACAAGCAAGACACACAGCATTTGTTCAACGCTGAGAGACAACAAACAAGCAAAACACACAGCATTTGTTCAACGCTGAGAGACAACAAACAAGCAAGACACACAGCATTTGTTCAACGCTGAGAGACAACAAACAAGCAAAACACACAGCATTTGTTCAACGCTGAGAGACAACGATCAAGCAAAACACACAGCATTTGTTCAACGCTGAGAGACAACAAACAAGCAAAACGCACAGCATTTGTTCAACGCTGAGAGACAACAAACAAGCAAGACACACAGCATTTGTTCAACGCTGAGAGACAACAAACAAGCAAAACACACAGCATTTGTTCAACGCTGAGAGACAACAAACAAGCAAGACACACAGCATTTGTTCAACGCTGAAAGACAACAAACAAGCAAAACACACAGCATTTATTCAACGCTGAGAAACAACAAACAAGCAAAACACACAGCATTTATTCAACGCTGAGAAACAAAACGAACTACGAAACAGAGACAGAGTACACACTTGTGCAGCGTGTAAGAAAGAGAGAGAAAAAGACGAGGGAAAGAGAGCAAGCACTTATTCAGCGCTGACTGACGAGACTCGCAGAGCCGGCCTCTTTTATAGTCTCTCAAAGACTCGGTACTAATCTTCTGTGATCGCTGTGGGCTGGCTGTAAGGGAGGGGATGGGGGTATCTACAGGAAAGGTGGGGGTGACTAGAAGGAAGGTGGGGTCACTGAGTACCTGCAACTCTGAGCTAGTGGGGCTCTCCCGCTACAGAACACACACTATCTGGCTTTACCGCCACAGCAGAATAACAACATAACTGTGTACTTGATTTTAGTCAAAAACAGGGAAACTGACAAGAAGTGTTTGCAGAATTGATTGATTTTCCCTGAACTATACAACCGCGCATTATTCAATATTGCCTGCGCAAGTAGACTGGTTGAGTGAATAGGATTCGATCAAACTTTCGCACAAAAACTCCTCTTTTCTTTGAATCGTCGTTGTCCATCATGGGAGTGAAATGCGTTGCACTGTCGTTACGCGTACTTTGGCCCAGCGCATCCGTCTTCAGCAGTGGTTTTTTTCTCCGACTTTTCCTTGTCGTAGGAGACTTGCCGTCCATGGCTGCAGAACGTCCCCCATCCTTGGTTTTTTGTCTGAGTGATCCTTCTCATACCCCATTAGCCTCGGGGAGAGGTGGCTGAATTAATCTGACCTCTACCCTTTGACCTGTCCAGCTTGGGTGGCCTTACCAGGAGTTTACACTCCCGCTGGCATAGCTCTCCGGGTCATCGAGGCACTCAAACCACCACACCGCGCTAAGGAATCAGCCTTGTGGTGGTCTTTTCTTTGCATAACTGAAGAAAGGAGGAATAAAGAGGTTACATACCTTGTCTCAGTGATTATTAAAAATAATGGTCTCAGTTCGCGATCATGAAAAAGCTCGCTGAAGCTCGCATTTTTCATGATCTGCAAACTTCGACCATTATTTTTAATAATCTCCCGCAGTGGGGCACTGCGGTTATGAAATTAAAGGCCCCTACTGTTTTTGGAACCGCAGGAGCTTTCTAGTTTGCTGTTAGGTAGATTTTTGGTTCCTCTTTCATGTCATGCTCTCTTTTTCTTCATGAATTCTTTTCTTTTTTCTGCCTTCTTGCTCATTCACCTGTATTTTTTCCAAAAATCTCTTCTCTTGTCGCTTGTCTCGCGATTCATGTATAGTTTAATCTGTTAGTGTTCTGATGTAAGTCCAGCAGTAGATAGGTTAAGCCTATTTTAACATACTGGAAACTGGTAATCTTCCAGTAGGTATTAATTTAGTTTTACTAAAGCCTGCTGGGACACAAATAATGGGTTAGTGCATTTGTAAACAGGAATCGCTTGACAAGTGGCCCCCTTCATCCCCCCCTTCCTCGTCCTGATATGGCTCTACGTAGTCGGCTGGACGTTAAGCAACAAATAAACAAACAAAAATTTTAATAATCACTGAGACAAGGTATGTAACCTCTTTATTCCTCCTTTCTTCCGTTCGCGATCATGAAAAAGCTCGCTGAAGCTCGCATTTTTCATGATCCGCAAACTTCGACCATTATTTTTGATGATCACTGAGACTCGGCATGTAACCTCTACATATTTGGGGCACTTACCGCACATTGTTGGATTATTATTGGATTTATTTTTTTACATCATGTCAAGCTGATTTTGTGACAGAGCTGTTTGGGACAAGCTTTAAAGCCCTTGCAGAACTCTCACAACAACAACTTTGCTCCAAGCACTTCAGACTTTGCTCCACAGTGCTAGCCTCTCAGCACCAAGCAGTCTTTTGAATGTGTTCGCAACTATTCTTTTATAGCACATGCCTTCAGCATTCCTGTTTTGGTCTGCCAGTCATAGAGTGCCGCATTACTTGCTTTGTATAATTAGGAAACAGAATGTTCACAGTACTAATGAGTCACGATATACATACTTTAAGATTTTCTGCTTCTGTTTTTTCAGGGTTTCAGCTTGGTGGACATATCTGTACTGGGAGAGTATGTACACCTGCAGAAGGTTGAAATTCCATACAACGCCATAACAGGTTGTACATAATTATTAACACTTGATTTAATTTCCAATTTCACACAGTAGCAAGAAACCAGAAGTTTAACTCAGAGCAAAAACCAATGTTTTTGTTTATAGATTAGGCATTTTCCAAGCAATCTATAAAGAAGGGACAAGCACAATAACATCCCAAAGACGCACGTTTACTGTAGAACACAAATGTATAAGCATCTTTTTGGTTCCATGCATTAAAAGGTAAATGTTATGTTCATACTAAATAAGGTGAGGACTATGCCTTTTAAGGATTTGTTTTAAGTGTGTATTGCAAATATATTTCACTACAGCATTTCTACTTCAAATACAGGTATATTGTTTTCTTCATGGGCTGGGAACTTGGGAGCAGAGGCAACAGCTCCGCTTGAACCTCAGAAACCAAATGTGCCTCCAGACACACGGATCCTTTAGACGGCCGAGGCTGTGGCCTCTCTAAGGTTCTCTTGTACCAAACCGCCTCCTGACTCTGCATCAGATTGCTTGCGCTGGCATCTGTTTACATAGACCCACATTAAGTCACCACCGAGTGGTAGACAAAGACAACATTTGGTAGCACTGACTGCCAGCTTCATGGTAATGCGTACCCCTAGCGCGGCTCTGCTTGGGTGGGAATGTTCTGAGCAAAACACTATGTGTTACTCCATACCCCCTGCCCTCCATGGAACTTCTTGACCCCAACCAATTGGGGGGGGGGGGGGGGGAGTTTGCCCAGTCTGTAGAGGCGCTGGCTTTAAAACCGGTTGTTACTATCAGCGTGGGTTCAACCCCCAAGTTCGGCGCGGGATGTGTGTCCCAGAGTCAACTTTGTGCAGACTCTCCTCGGTGTCCGAACACCCCCGTGTGCACGCATGCGCACGATAAAGATCCCAGGGTCACAGCGAAAGCCTCAGGCCTTGGAAACACAATGACATGCATGCAAAAATATGAAGCCCGGGTGTCCGTTCGGCCAACAGCCAATAAAGTAACCATTTCAGCACTGACCCAAGACGACCCAACCCGGTCCCTAGCCCATTTCAAGTCTCCTCTAGCAGCCGGCAGCCAGCTGTCTACATCCCCCCCCCCCCCCCCCCCCCCGCATTTTTATTTTTTATTTTCATACAAAGCCGGGTTTTCCCGTGTAACATGCCCCTAATGGCTTTGCCGTGATGGCGTACAACTGACATTTTCTCTCTTCATGGGCTCTGCACAGTTGTAAACAATTTAGTTGATTTTGAGCATTATCTAAACATCCTCTTTCAGATCTGACCCCATTGGGAAAACTGCCCCACCTCCTGTCGCTGGATGCCTCCCACAACAACATTAGCAAGATGCTGGATTTCACCCCCCCGCTGAACCTTCAGTCAGTGGATCTGTCGTACAACCAGCTGTCCGACATGGGGGACCTGTCTCCGCATCATGCTCTCAAGAAACTGGTCCTCGACAGTATCCTTTGACGATGATTTTGATGAAGTGGAAAGAAAGTGTGTAAAATGTGCAGACAAAAGCAGTACACTAGCTGGTATAAAAGTGTTATTATAACATAATTATGTACTGCAAAGATCAGATGAAATTTATTGAAATATTTTGGTTGAGTATGATGACTGAGAAAAAGAAATCCATGCTAAAAAAGTTTAGCTACAAAAGTAGTGACTTTCTGTGTCATGTTTAGGAAAGCATTCATCATTAGAAGATTTTACTTTTTCAAAGAACTTTGAACTTTGCTTGTATCACTCAGGGTGGGGAGTAGGGGTAGGGGTTGATCTTATCACAGTTCATATGCAAACACATTTGACAAGACTGAAACTGAAAATGACCCTTGACACAACGCAGACAACCTGATCAGCGAGATCAAAGGCCTGGAGAAGTGTCGACGTCTGCACGTGCTCAGCCTGGCGCACAACAACATCGAGACCATCCAGGGGCTCGACAAGCTGCCCCTCAGGGACCTCAACCTGGTCAGTGTCATTCAAGGCCTTCCTTAATAGATGAGTTCCGAAAATTACTCCGTCGGGTTTGTATGGATTGTGGGAGAGTGACCTCCCCATGTTATTGGCGCACCTGTCACTAGTGATTGGTCCCTTCACTGTTTGTCGGCCAATTTGCAAGAAAAGGTAACTCTTCCACAACCCATACAAACCCGACGGAGTTATGTCTGAAAATCGTCTATTCAGCCCAAAGTTGAATTTTTTTTTACCAAAAACTAAGTGCCAAAGCTTTGTGCTAGACTCCACAAAATCGACTTCGCAAAATCAACTTCGCACAATTAATATCAGGCTTAATATTAAGTGGCACCCTCATTTAAAGACCCAGGCTGTCATACTCCCTTTTGTGACGCTGTCTTCTTTGATTCCTCTTCATAAATTATACATTTTACTGTACTTTGTTCTACTGTGTGGAGTCTGGCCCTGAGAATACAAGGTTTTCATGGATTGTTCTACTGTTTGGAGTCTGGCCCTGAGAATATGAAGGTTTTCATGGATTGTTCTACTGTTTGGAGTCTGGCCCTGAGAATATGAAGGTTTTCATGGATTGTTCTACTGTTTGGAGTCTGGCCCTGAGAATATGAAGGTTTTCATGGATTGTTCTACTGTTTGGAGTCTGGCCCTGAGAATATGAAGGTTTTCATGGATTCAGAAGGCCTTAGTTAAGATAGGTAACTCACCCCATCGAGTTAAAAATATAACTCCCAAAACATTTATAAAGATATTAAAATCATTTATAATTATGAGCTCAAAAGTGATATGTTTGATTCTTCTCAGTTTTAAAACTACATGTATTTTTAATCTTAGTTGTAATAATGAGTAGTACTTGACTATGTATCAAACATGCAATTATTGCTATGAATCCCATGAGACAAATTAGTGCAGAAAGGAGACATAGATGACTATTATTATCTACATTTGAAGTCCATACAAGTTTTGGAAGGTACTTGTACTTAACCTACCAGAGTTCTAGAGCTGACTTTTTGACTCACATGCGAAGCAAAAGTGAGTCTATGTACTCACCCGAGACGTCCGTCCGGAAAACTTTAACGTTGGATATTTCTTGGACACTATTCAGTCTATCAGTACCAAATTTGGCAAGATGGTGTATGATGACAAGGCCCCAAAAAACATACATAGCATCTTGACCTTGCTTCAAGGTCAAGGTCGCAGGGGCCATAAATGTTGTCTAAAAAACAGCTATTTTTCACATTTTTCCCATTTTCTCTGACGTTTTTGAGATTCAATACCTCACCTATATATGATATATAGGGCAAAGTAAGCCCCATCTTTTGATACCAGTTTGGTTTACCTTGCTTCAAGGTCAAGGTCACAGGAGCTCTTCAAAGTTGGATTGTATACATATTTTGAAGTGACCTTGACCCTGAACTATGGAAGATAACTGTTTCAAACTTAAAAATTATTTGGGGCACATGTTATGCTTTCATCATGAGACACATTTGGTCACATATGATCAAGGTCAAGGTCACTTTGACCCTTATGAAATGTGACCAAAATAAGGTAGTGAACCACTAAAAGTGACCATATCTCATGGTAGAAAGAGCCAATAAGCACCATTGTACTTCCTATGTCTTGAATTAACAGCTTTGTGTTGCATGACCTTGGATGACCTTGACCTTGGGTCAAGGTCACATGTATTTTGGTAGGAAAAATGTGTAAAGCAGTTCTTAGTGTATGATGTCATTGCTAGGTTTAGTTATATAAGGTCAAGGTCATGTAAAGGTCAAGGTCAAGCATGTGAGTCGTATGGGCTTTGCCCTTCTTGTTTTCTGTGTGTTTGCTTGCTGAAGCTGCGCATTTAATTTTTGTGCAGTGCCACAACAAGATCAAGAAAATTGAAAACCTGGACACATTGCACCAGTTACAGGTATAACCACCATTTCTCAAGCTGTATTTCTTTTACCATAGTTTTTTAGGTTTTTTTTTCTTTCTGTTGTTCGTACTCTTTGCAGGTCTAAGTTAGCACTTTTACCACGCATTTAATTACATTGTGTGTGAAGCCATATGCCTTATGTCATAGATAAACGATTTGATTGTGTAACTATGCGGTGTCGTGTATCATATTTGTTTCAGTATGTTTAAAATTTGTATATTGTTTCTTGAAGGTTCTGAACCTGGCCGGGAATCGCATTCGCAGCCTCCAAGGGTTGGAAGGTCATGACCTTCTGGAGTCAATCGACCTTGAAGACAATGAGGTCAGATGAAACTTGATCTCTTCTTAATTCTCTCTCTCTGCTCTTTCTCTCTCTCTCTTTAATTATTTTGTTATATTCAAAATTGGGTCTTCATAATCTTATGTTTGCTGTGGGTAAAACTTCATCAAGATTAAACTTGAAGTACTTGCTGAGCTTTGTTGCACTCATAAACTGTATGCCACCAAATACAATTTAGAAGCATAGCAGGTGAATGCATTTGTGAAACCTGAATATTAACCGTAGCAATAGAATCTTTTTTTTTAACTGTTTCCATTTTAGCTAAATACTAATAACAACTGAACACATTTGTTGCATCAAAAGGTGATTGATGCGTCAGAGATCAGCGAAATCGAGAAACTGCGCATGCTGCGTGAGCTCAATCTGCTGCGTAATCCAATCCAAGAGATGCCGGACTGCCGCCTGGCCATCCTGTTCCGTATCCCCAGTCTCACTGAGCTGGACAGGCACAAGGTTAAGGTGGAGGAGAAGGTGAGTTGTGTGTGTGAGTGGGAAATGAGGGCGGGGGTGGGGGGCGGACTGCCGCCTGGCCATTCTGTTCCGTATCCCCAGTCTCACCGAACTGGACAGGTACAAGGTTGAGGTGGCAGACTTAAGTATAGAGTTTCTTGTATTTGCAGGAGTGTGTGATGGGGGGGGGGGGGGGAGGGGGAGAGAGAGAGTTTTGGTTGGTGTGTGTGTGATGGGCGGGAGAGAGCTCATGGGGGGAGGGAGCAGAGGGGTTGGGTGTTGGGAGAGGAGAGGGAAAAGAGGGTGGGTGTAGGGAGAGAATGATATTTAGAGTTGGGAGAGGGGGGAAGAGGAGGAGTGGTTGGAAGAAGGAGTTTGGTGGTTGGAGGTGGTGTGTTTGGGGGAAGAGGTTGGAAGAAGGAGTTTGGTGGTTGAAGGTGGTGTGTTTGGGGGAAGAGGTTGGAAGAAGGAGTTTGGTGGTTGGAGGTGGTGTGTTTGGGGGAGGAGGGGGAGTGGTTGGAAGAAGGAGTTTGGTGGTTGGAGGTGCTGTGTTTGGGGGAGGAGGGGGAGTGGTTGGAAGAAGGAGTTTGGTGGTTGGAGGTGGTGTGTTTGGGGGAGGAGGGGGAGTGGTTGGAAGAAGGAGTTTGGTGGTTGGAGGTGGTGTGTTTGGGGGTGGAGGGGGAGTGGTTGGAAGAAGGAGTTTGGTGGTTGGAGGTGGTGTGTTTGGGGGAAGAGGGGGAGTGGTTGGAAGAAGGAGTTTGGTGATTGGAGGTGCTGTGTTTGAGGGAAGAGGGGGAGTGGTTGGAAGAAGGAGTTTGGTGGTTGGAGGTGGTGTGTTTGGGGGAGGAGGGGGAGTGGTTGGAAGAAGGAGTTTGGTGGTTGGAGGTGGTGTGTTTGGGGGAGGAGGGGGAGTGGTTGGAAGAAGGAGTTTGGTGGTTGGAGGTGGTGTGTTTGGGGGAGGAGGGGGAGTGGTTGGAAGAAGGAGTTTGGTGGTTGGAGGTGCTGTGTTTGGGGGAGGAGGGGGAGTGGTTGGAAGAAGGAATTTGGTGGTTGGAGGTGGTGTGTTTGGGGGAAGAGGGGCTGGTTTGTAGCTGAGCATTTGAAATTTAATTTTGTGTGTGTGTGTGTGCTGCCTGTGTCTGCATACGTATATAAGTGTGTGTGTGTGTGTGTGTTTTCTTTTTTTTCTTGATATCTTTTTATGAACATTTTCCATCTTGCAGATAGCAGCCAAGAATATGTTCGACCCATCATTGGAGGTCATCGCTGCCAGAGATCACATCATGCATGTCGTGTACAACTTTCTACAGCCTAGTCGTGTTTGGGACAGGTACACCTACATTTTTCTTTGACTCTGTTTTGTTAACAGCCGTTTTATGACTAAAGTTTTTTCACTGTTTTGGGAGTTTGTTTTCTCTTTTTTACATTTAGTCAAGTTATGACTAAATGTTTTAACATCGAGGGGGGAATCGAGACGAGGGTCGTGGTGTATGTGTGTGTGTGTGTGTGTGCGTGCGTGTAGAGCGATTCAGACCAAACTACTGGACCGATCTTTATGAAATTTGACATGAGAGTTCCTGGGTTTGATATCCCCATACGTTTTTTTTCATTTTTTTGATAAATGTCTTTGATGACGTCATATCCGGCTTTTCGTGAAAGTTGAGGCGGCACTGTCACGCCCTCATTTTTTAACCAAATTGGTTGAAATTTTGGTCAAGTAATGTTCGACGAAGCCCGGACTTCGGTATTGCATTTCAGCTTGGTGGCTTAAAATTTAATCAATGACTTTGGTCATTAAAAATCTGAAAATTGTAAAAAAAAAATTTTTTTTATAAAACTATCCAAATTTACGTTCATCTTATTCTCCATCATTTGCTGATTCCAAAAACATATACATATGTTATATTTGGATTAAAAACAGGCTCTGAAAATTAAATATATAAAAATTATTATCAAAATTTTTTTTTCGAAATCAATTTAAAAACATTTTCATCTTATTCCTTGTCGGTTCCTGATTCCAAAAACATATAAATATGATATGTTTGGATTCAAAACACGCTCAGAAAGTTAAAACGAAGAGAGGTACAGAAAAGCGTGCTATCCTTCTAAGCGCTACTACTACCCCGCTCTTCTTGTCAATTTCACTGCCTTCGCCATGAGCGGTGGACTGACGATGCTACGGTCTTGCTGAAACATTGCATTGCGTTCAGTTTCATTCTGTGAGTTCGACAGCTACTTGACTAAATGTTGTATTTTCGCCTTACGCGACTTGTTTATTGTTGTTGTTGTTGCCTGTGATGTTATTGTTAATTCACCCTTGATATTTTATGTGTATTTTATTGTACAGTACTCCTCGGATAAGGTGACCCCCCTTGGCACCAAAAAAAATCGTGATCTTATCCGAGGGACACGTTAACCGATCCTCGGATAAGATCAATTTCAGTAGAAAAAATTGATCTTATCCGAGGAGATCAGAGTTTAGTTTGAGGCCCCATAAAAGACTTCCCGCCAATTGAAAGTCAATGACGTGATAATGGGCAGATCCAGAGAGAGACACACACTGACATACATACTGACACTGACACAGAGACCATCAGCTGCATCAGAGAAAGAGAGAGAGAGAGAGAGGGAGAGAGAGGGAGAGAGAGAGAGAGAGAGAGAGAGAGAGAGAGAGAGAGAGAGAGAGAGAGAGGAGGTGAGGTAAGACAGACAGACATAGAAAGAGAGGAGAGACACAGACAAACTGATCATGACAGACGGAGATAAAGAGAGGAGACGGAGAGAGAGACATAGAGTTAAAAAGAGGGAGATCGAGAGAGAGAGAGTAGGGGGGGGGGGATTGAAAGGAAGAGAGGGAGAGAGAGGGAGAGAGAGAGAGAGAGAGAGAGAGATTGGAGGCTGAGAGAGAGAAAGACATGATAGAAGAGAGAGAGATGGCCAGAGGGGCAAAGATAGAGAGAAAGAGAGAGAGGAGAGGGGTCGGAGGGATCGGAGACTGAGAGTGACAGACAGACAGACAGACAGAAACAGAGACCATGAGAGAAAGAGAGAGAGAGAGAGAGAGAGAGAAAGAGAGAGCTTCCAAATATCTCAAATCTTCAACAATGTCTTTTATTTTGGCCTAAAATTGGCACTACTCAAATATCGCTTATGACATGCATTACAACATGAGGTCAGTTCTAACTTCTAGCCTCATGCCTCTGCAGAAGGGGAGCGGGCACACTGCAGTTACATCTGTCATCATCCACGGGTCTCACTCTGTCAAAGTGGTTTCCGTTGGCAATTTGATTGGTTCAGCGACTTTTTTGGCGGGAACTATTCTCCAAGTTTTATTTGCGAAAGATTTCCTCATCCTTCTCTTTGGGGTTAAATAATCGGGCCAAATAATCTGATGACGTTTACATTTGTGCGTCACTTCTCTTTTGACGAGTATGGAGAGAAAAAAACACTCTGTCAAGGCCGCAAAATTGGGCGATTTTTTTCCGTTTCAGTTTCGCTTGATCTTAAGCGGTGGTCTTCTGCAGTTTAGAGACCAGAACGGGGGTCACCTAAAAAGAGGTGTTCCCGTATCCGAGGTCACGCTAAGCGAGGTTTTCTTAGTCATACAAAGAAGGCTTTAGGTCGGGACCAACACCCTGATTGATGTTATCAGAGGTGTGACCTTAAACGGTAGTGACGTTAACCGGGGAGTACTGTACATGTTTGATTCTTATGTATGTCCAATTTACTTTGTTAGTTTTCGCTTTTAAAAAGAACCAAGAGAATCATTTTAAGCCTTTATAATCTTGGTTCATGTCTCACATTTTATTCAGTACATCTCTTTGATGTCATAAATCAACATGTACAGCACTGCAGTTTTACCTTGAATTTTGTGGAAATAACTGTGGAAATAACTGTCAGATGTGTATGTGCTGTGAAAGAGTTGTTGTCTTGAAAACATTGAGGCAAACTTTCTGACGTAACATTATAGGCCTATCACTAACGCAAGCAGCGCGTCTCCAAACGTGGACAGGGCCTATATAAACGTCACAGGGAAAGCATGCCTCAATGTTTCCAAGAGAAACAACTCTTTCACAGCACATACAAATCGGACAGAGTTGTTTCCGTAATTTGTTCACTGTCAGACATTATAATGTTGAGAAAAATACAAAGATGTTTGATTTTGAACTGAGATAAAGAATAATTATTTGATTATTTGATATGATTGAGAGAAAAAAAAGACCAATGAAGAAGGATGCCTTATACCAACAACAAAAAAAGATAAAGAAACAAGTCGCGTAAGGCGAAAATACAATATTTAGTCAAGTAGCTGTCGAACTCACAGAATGAAACTGAACGCAATGCAACGCAGCAAGACCGTATACTCGTAGCATCGTCAGTCCACCGCTCATGGCAAAGGCAGTGAAATTGACAAGAAGAGCGGGGTAGTAGTTGCGCTAAGAAGGATAGCACGCTTTTCTGTACCTCTCTTTGTTTTAACTTTCTGAGCGTGTTTTTAATTCAAACATATCATATCTATATGTTTTTGGAATCAGGAACCGACAAGGAATAAGATGAAAGTGTTTTTAAATTGATTTGGACAATTTAATTTTGATAATAATTTTTATATATTTAATTTTCAGAGCTTGTTTTTAATCCGAATATAACATATTTATATGTTTTTGGAATCAGCAAATGATGGAGAATAAGATAAACGTAAATTTGGATCGTTTTATAAAAAAAATATTTTTTTTACAATTTTCAGATTTTTAATGACCAAAGTCATTAATTAATTTTTAAGCCACCAAGCTGAAATGCAATACCGAAGTCCGGGCTTCGTCGAAGATTACTTGACCAAAATTTCAACCAATTTGGTTGAAAAATGAGGGCGTGACAGTGCCGCCTCAACTTTCACGAAAAGCCGGATATGACGTCATCAAAGACATTTATCAAAAAAATGAAAAAAAACGTTCGGGGATTTCATACCCAGGAACTCTCATGTCAAATTTCATAAAGATTGGTCCAGTAGTTTAGTCTGAATCGCTCTACACACACAGACACACACACACACGCACACACACACGCACATACACCACGACCCTCGTTTCGATTCCCCCTCGATGTTAAAATATTTAGTCAAAACTTGACTAAATATAAAAAGAGAAAAAAAGAATAAGAAAGGAAATAAACTGAGGGTTGAAGCAGCCTGCATGCAACTGGGGTCCGAAAAGAAGAATCAAAGATGTGTTTGTGTGTCCAGCACCCTGCCCAATGTGGAGACCCCGTACCCCATGCTGGTGCTGGTGGGGCCCCAGGGGTCGGGCAAGAGGGACCTTGCCATAAAGCTGGTCGACGAGTTCTCAGATTACTTTGGATATGGGTGAGTCTGGAGGGAGGGAGGGAGGGAGGGGAGGGAGGGAGGGAGGGAGGGAGGGGAGGGAGGGAGGGAGGGAGGGAGGGGAGGGAGGGAGGGAGGGAGGGAGGGAGGGAGGGAGGAGAGAGAGAGAGAGAGAGAGAGAGAGAGAGAAAAAAAGAGAGTCAGGGACAGAGAGAGGGAGAGAGAGAATCAGGGACAGAGAGAGGGAGAGAGAGAGAGAGTCAGGGACAGAGAGAGGGAGAGAGAGAACTGTCCCAAAATAGTGTTCTAGTTGACAATAATGTGCATTTCTCTCTCTATAGAGAGAGAGACAGAGACAGAGAGAGACACACACAGAGAGAACTGTCCCAAAATAGTGTTCTAGTTGACAACAATATGCATTTAATTCTCACAAGGTAGCAGAACTTCACGTGTCCTCCAGTGAGGAAGCAATGTTTTAGTCATGCAGGTTTCCAAGACCTACATTATTCACAGCATAATTGTGCTTCTGTGTAAACTGAAAGTGATCAAACATTGTACATGTATTGGCTGCAGGGTGTCCCACACATCACGAACCCCTAAGGCTGACGAAGTAAACGGAAAGAATTACTTCTTCGTTACCTCAGAGAAGTTTGAGATGGACATCAAAATGGTATGACATTTTTATGGACACATGCGCATGCATGTACACATTTTGTTTAACATGCAATGTACGTATCAATATACTCAGCGTTTGTAAAACTGTCTTCAGCATATTATCAATCCATGTCCCAGTTGGTCCTCAGAGAACATTTATCTTGAATAGTCAGTCAGTCAGTCTATCAGGATTGCACGATTACAAATAAGAACCATAACAAAAAATTATATATAGTGGATTTAAACAAATTCTGAGAAAACCAGGTCTTTTAAAGGAGGGAGCTCTTCAAATGGGGTGAATTTACAGAAGTTATGAACAGAAAGTCTGAGAAAACAGGGTCACACAGTCAAACTCCCTTTTAAGACCTTAAAAAATGCTGAGAAAAACAGGTTGAGAGGGGGGGGGGGGGGGGGGGGGGGGGGAGGTTTAAAGGAGGTTCCACTGTACTTTCTGGCAACCTGAATGATGTGGAGAATTCTGGAAAAGATAACAAAGTACTGTGTGGATGTGTGATCAACAGGGCCAGTTCGTCCAGACCTACAGAAACAACAACAGCTGGTACGGTCTACAGATGGAAGCCATTGAGGGCGTGGCCAGAGAGGGACTGGCATGCGTGGTGCACATGGAACTGGAGGTACGTCTTGTCAAGTCTAGAAAAGAACATGACTGCGTGTGAAGTATGAACATTCTCCCTGGGAAGAAAAAAAAAATCACAGCAGCGAGTACCATGGGACGATTGCTTTGTTACTTGGCTCAATCGACCGATTCTGAATATAAATAGCTCTCACGTGCTGTTGTGAGCTCTTACTGAGGCACAACATTTTGGACTTTAAAAAACAAAAAGAAAACAAGGGTAAAGGTAGTCCCCAAAACCATGGTTCGCATGGTCGTAGGGGAGCAAGATGTTAGAAATCTCATCTTCTATATGGCGAGCTTTGTGTGGGCGGTGCCCATCTGTTCTCCCTCGCTGCCTTTGCCTTCTTAATTAAAGCAATGTCAGCTGAGGCCACTTTGCATGATTCTGTAGTATTATCTGACATGCGCTTTGTAGTAATTGTTTAAATTAGTCAAATTACATCCATTAGTTTGGTTATTACTTGTAAAATTCATGTAGTATTATCTGACATGCGCTTTGTAATAATTGTTTAAATTAGTCAAATTACATCCATTAGTTTGGCTTTACTTGTAAAATTCACACACATGCATCACCTGCATAATACATTAACTGCGTCTTACAGGGAGTGCTGACGCTAAAGAACACATTACTTTGAACCACACTACTTGTGGAATTCACACACATGCCTTCATCGCATTTTACAAGGAGCCTTAACACTAAAGAACACATCACATACTTCGAGCCACACTACTTGTGAAATTCACACACATGCTCCACCTGTATAATATTCATTCCTTCACAGCGTTTTACATGACAGGGAGTGTTGACGCTAAAAAATACCTACTTTGAGTCGTGCCGGGACGGACACGGGTCAACTTTATGTGGCATAAAAAATACCTCTTGTCATATTCTGCCATAAGTGCAGGTGGCTGATTACCGTACTTTCCGGGTCATAAGGCGCGACTTTTTTCCTCGAGTTCGACCCCTGCGTCTTGTATAACGAAGCGCCTAATCCGTGTATGAAATACGAAAAAAATCAAAGAGACCGCTTGAGTACCAGTCAAACAACTTGTGATAATGCATGTTTCAGCTACTAGGTACTGCCCTGCCTTTGATCTGGCCGCACACACAGATTTCCACTCTGTTAAACTCGGTCACTGACCGGTCACTGACCCCGGTGCAGGAAGTGTTTCCTCTCTCAGATATGACAGGGGAACCACCTCTCATGGCAAAAACTGGGTCATTGACCCCTGGGAAGAAGGTGTGTCTATAAACAAGGCCACCCAGCTATCACAATGCCTTTGATCTGGCCGCACACACAGAGCACACATATTTTCACTCAGTTAAAAGTCGGTCACTGACCGGTCACTGACCCCGGTGCAGGAAGTGTTTCCTCTCTCAGATATGACAGGGGAACCACCTCTCATGGCAAAAACTGGGTCATTTTGGTGCGCCCTATCGGCCCCCTGCGTCCAATGGGTGACTGGATTACAATTTTTTTTAAAAAGAAGGGGGTGCTCTTGTATAACGAAGCGCCTTGTCACCCGGAAAGTACGGTACACCTAAACACTCATACACCATAAAAATACCTTAACTGCGTTTTACAGGGAGTGTTGACGCTGAAGAACACGTACTTTGAGCCGCGCTATGTGCTTGTGATGCCGCTGGACCAAGAGGCCCATGAGCAGCGACTGAGGGACCGGGGGTGGTACCTAGAGGATCAAATAGAGCGCACGCTCAAGAAAGATGACGTTTACTGCAAGTACAACCAGGACCACCCCGGCTTCTTCGACATGATGATCAACAGTGGTATGTACTGCTGAATGGTGTGTGCTTCCTATTATAAATCAGCTTACAGCCTGTCTTTAACTGGGCGAAGTCGACATGATGATCAACAGTGGTATGTACTGCTGAATGGTGTGTGCTTCCTATTATAAATCAGCTTAAAGGTCCTTTTCTACATTTTCATACCGAAATTGCCATTTGACCATTAAAATGCAGAGTCTATTATCTACAAATATCAACAATACACCCCCTTTCGATCAGGAAAGACGAAGCCAGTGTAGCCGTTTGAAAATTCATTGTAGTATTCCAGCGTAGTACTCATAGTAGGATATCCTTATTTGGAAAATGCCAAGCGCTAAACTCCTCTCAAATCCCGTGCATTTCGTGCGTTTAAAAGAAAAGCGTGGACATCGCTCCAGTGTCAAACTGTTGCTGCACTTGTTTGGGCGTGGCTATAAGCATAGTGACATGAATTTGATTGGTCAGTATTTTTAGGCAAAGCACATGTTCTCAGCAAACAGAAAACAAAATATTGGAAGCGTGAGTCACGCTACCCAAAAATAAAATCGTTTTTTACATATATTTTTTTTTCTATAATTTTTTTCCCCATGGTTCATTCATCATCTGACATAACTTTTCAGCGAAATCTAACCATAAGATTATTGAAAACAAGAAGAGCAAACGCTCGATCGAGTCACTTTCGCAGTTCTGAATATTATATGAGGCATCAGATGGACAGGAAGAAATTGCTATTCACAACACAATGAGTCACGTTCACATAAAATTTGAGCCCGGTCACTTTTATAGTTTCCGAGAAAAGCCCAACGTTAAGTTGTGTGTTGCCGAACAGAAAAGGCTAGTTATCTCCCTTGTTTTTCTGATAACGTTCGTAAAAGGCTACAGATGTAAATACTTTGATGTAAAGAATAATCCTACAAAGTTTCAATCACATCCGATGAACTTTGTCAAAGATATAAAATGTCTAATTTTTCCTTTGACGCTGACCTGTGACCTTGAAAAAGGTCAAAGGTCAACGAAACCATCGTTAAAGTGTAGAGGTCATTGGAGGTCACGACTAAACAAAATATGAGCCCGATCGCTTTGATAGTTTCCGAGAAAAGTTTGTCAAAGATATAAAATGTCTAATTTTTCCTTTGACGCTGACCTGTGACCTTGAAAAAGGTCAAAGGTCAACAAAACCATCGTTAAAGTGTAGAGGTCATTGGAGGTCACGACTAAACAAAATATGAGCCCGATCGCTTTGATAGTTTCCGAGAAAAGTCCAACGTTAAGGTGGTGTCTACGGCCGGCCGGCCGGCCGGCCGGACAGACTAACACTGACCGATTACATAGAGTCACTTTTTCTCAAGTGACTCAAAAAGCAAAAATGTAGACGACCACCTTTAAAGCCTGTCTTTAACTGGGCGAAGTCGACATGATGATCAACAGTGGTATGTACTGCTGAATGGTGTGTGCTTCCTATTATAAATCAGCTTACAGCCTGTCTTTAACTGGGCGAAGTCGACATGATGATCAACAGTGGTATGTACTGCTGAATGGTGTGTGCTTCCTATCATAAATCAGCTTACAGCCTGTCTTTAACTGGGCGAAGTCGACATGATGATCAACAGTGGTATGTACTGCTGAATGGTGTGTGCTTCCTATTATAAATCAGCTTACAGCCTGTCCTTAACTGGGCGAAGTCGACATGATGATCAACAGTGGTATGTACTGCTGAATGGTGTGTGCTTCCTATTATAAATCAGCTTACAGCCTGTCCTTAACTGGGCGAAGTCGACATGATGATCAACAGTGGTATGTACTGCTGAATGGTGTGTGCTTCCTATTATAAATCAGCTTACAGCCTGTCCTTAACTGGGCGAAGTCAACTACTCAAAGTATACTTTGCAAAGTTGGCCACACCGAGCTTTAACACTGAGTTTTTGGCAAAAAGACTTCCCGAAGCCCACTTCGGGCTCAATTATGAATCATCTTTAATGAAAGCAGAAAGGAACATGACTGCATGTTCAGGCATGGGAATTGTCCACCGAACGGCGGATTTCCGCCGATTTTTGGCTCACGTAAGTGTAGCCTATGCGATGCTAAACTTTGTCTGTCTGTGCGTGTGTGTGTGTATATGTGTGTGATAGAAACTTTAACATTTGACTAAACACCGAAATACTAATTTTACCTGGTTATTATCCAAGCAACAGCTTCAAAATATTGAAGCAATGATCAACATTTTGTCGGCACGTATGTAGTTAAAGTGTGTAACTAAGGAAAACGGGAGGTGGGGGGTTTTGGGGGGGTAAAAACAGCTGACTGGTTTGTGTCGTGTGTGGTATGTAGACCAGGTCAGGGGTCAAGGTTAGGTCAGATCGCGTGAAGGATTGTGGTATAGATACAGTTATCACCGAGCTGCAGTTCGCCGATTCGGAGAAGACGACTCATGATTTCACATTGTTCGGTTTCGTAGCTCCAGAAAAATAGATAAAGAAGATACCAAAGGAGATTTCCTACAGGTTAATCTGCACAGCGTGTTTCCAGTGTCTGCACGAGGAAGCGCTGTCGAAAGCGCAGTGTCGATCTGGCTATCTGGCAGTCGTGTCCCCGTAAGTACTAACAAGTCGCGTAAGGCGAAATTACTACATTTAGTCAAGCTGTGGAACTCACAGAATGAAACTGAACGTAGTCCGCCGCTAGTGCAAAGGGCAGTGAAAGTGACGAGCCTGTTTGGCGCGGTAGCGATTGCGCTGTGCTTCATAGCACGCTTTACTGTACCTCTCTTCGTTTTAACTTTCTGAGCGTGTTTTTAATCCAAACATATCATATCTATATGTTTTTGGAATCAGGAACCGACAAGGAATAAGATGAAATAGTTTTTAAAACGATTTCGGAAATTTAATTTTGATCATAATTTTTAGATTTTTAATTTTCAGAGCTTGTTTTTAATCCAAATATAACATATGTATGGCAGACCTGTTTACCCTAAACCCGAGGCAAGAGTACTTTCCCAAAAGGTTGAGTGTATTTTTCAAAAAGTTGGTGTACTTTGCAAGCAAAGCCATATGGGCTAGGGAAAATGTACGCGTGGGTGCAAACGTGTTTGTGTAAGAATAGCATGTCTTGTGAACACCTTCAGAATTTAACTCCTTCCAATACAACAGGAATAAAACAATTTTATTTACCTGTCAGTTTATAGCATTATAACCAGTGTCTTCCAAACAGATTGATAATGAAAAGATGAAGTTCGTGAAATAACATCTGCGGTTGACATTGCTTCAGCGCGGACTACAGCCTTTTCTTCTGGCAGGATTTGCTTTGCGGGAATGAACTTCATAATTCCTTGGCAGCTTTCAGCGTATTTCTTTGCAGCAACCTTGCCCAGGTGAGTTTTGGAACTGCAGTGTCGTTCGATGTCATATTTCCCAGCATGGGCAACGGAGAAATCTGATTTACAATACTTGCAGTGTGCATGACTTTTTCCCATAGTAGACTCCACAATTCCTGGCTTTTTCTTATATTTCTCCAAGAAAATCTGCTGCTTCTGCTGTTTAGACTTGGTACAGTCATCCAAAACGGGCACATTTTTCCGCTTCATTTTGCCACGATTGTCCAGACGATCGCACGTGCCAACAAGTTACAACTGAACAAGGTTTCCACAGCTGAAGACTCGCTGTCATGGTTATCTCCCTTCGACCGAAACCGGTATCAGTTGTACCATTCCGTAATCAGCACACCAACACCGGAAAACGTATTCTAGACTTTTTCTCAGGCGTATTTTGTGCGTGTGTCGCGTATTTGCGTACCGATAATAATTTGGCGTACAAAATACGCCCAAATCGTACTGGTAAACAGGTCTGGTATAGGTTTTTGGAATCAGAAAAATACGAAGAATAAGATGTAATTGTTTTTGGATCGTTTAATAAAAAAATAATTTTAATTACAAGTTTCCGATTTTTAATGACCAAACTCACTCATTAGTTTTTCAGCCACCAAGCTGAAATGCAATACCAAACCCCGGCCTTCGTCGAAGATTGCTTTTCCAAAATTTCAATCAATTTAATTGAAAAATGAGGGTGTGACAGTGCCGCCTCAACTTTTACAAAAAGCCGGATATGACGTCATCAAAGGTATTTATCGAAAAAATGAAAAAAACGTCCGGGGATATCATACCCAGGAACTCTCATGTCAAATTTCATAAAGAACGGCCCAGTAGTTTAGTCTGAATCGCTCTACACACACACACACAGACAGACACACTCACACACACACACACACATACACCACGACACTCGTCTCGATTCCCCCCTCTATGTTAAAACATTTAGTCAAAACTTGACTAAATGTAAAAAGTAGGCTACAGACAGACAGATCTAGATCTAGTGTCTCGCACTCTTGCACCGTATCACTTATGTTTCTTTCTTTCTTTATTTGGTGTTTAACGTCGTTTTCAACCGTTCAAGGTTATATCGCGACGGTATGCTTACTGTGTGTGTGTATGTGTGACGGAGTGATTGAGTTTGTGTTACTGTTTGTCGATTTCTTACGTGAGCCGTGAAGGCTTCGCCTCTTGTTTTTTTTTGTTCCGCCGAAAAAGCAAAAGTGTCCGCCGAAAAAATAAAGGGGGGAGGCACACAAAAAAAGCACCGGTTACTTTTGCCTTTGCGCAAAAGCCCGCAAAAACTTTCCGTACTTTGTTCACGCCCTGCTACGGCCCGCCTCAGTTACTTGAACTTTTATGTTTGAAAGTAAACCAGATTGCACAGATTGTGTTACATGTTACATTTTCCTGTTTGTCTCAACAGATCAATTTTTTAACAAATTTAAACCATATAATACATGTATATATTTTTTTTCTTCAAAAAAGCAGAAATTGGTACGATTCTAAAAACAGAATTTAATGGCAAACTTGGAGCTCAGATGACACCAGATTGCACCATCTGGGTTCTTTGGATAATTTTTTTCCGGGGGGGCATGCCCCCGGACCCCCCTAGTAAGTCTAGGCGCTTCGCGCTGTCGACTTGACGCTTCGTGTCTTCAGTTATAAATTTTCAGCCTTTTTTACAATTTTCAATTCCCATGCCTGATGTTAAGTATGAATATTCTGCGTGAGAAAAACTCACAGCAAGCAGCACCATGGGATGATTGGTTTTTTTCTTGGCTTCAACTGGTTCAACATGTAGATCTCACTTGATTGCTGTTGTCTATGTCTGGAATTACTTCCATTGATGTTTATTATGAGCCTGTTCTTGGATTTGAAAAGCGATTTAAACAAAAGATAATTGGTAGAGAGATATGGAGAGAATGCTTTATTTGAGCCATGTTGAGGTTTGGAATACACACATTAAATGTGATTTTAACGTATTTCAGATGACATCGCGGATGCGTATCGCCATCTGCGCCGCCTGGTGATGGACTACCTGGGGGTCAGCCCCTCAACGCCAGACACCAGCAGCCAGCCCTACCAGACCGACATCACGGAGGGCGACAACTACCAGGCCATGACCGGTGCCGCTTCCACCAACGCTTTGGGGGGTCGAACCTGGTCCAAGCCGTCCATCCCTGACAGCATGTTGCAGGCACGGGGACCCATGGGCTCAGCCACTGGCCGGGGCATTGTGGTAAGCTGCTGCTCCTGTGTTTTGAACGATTGGAGACTTTATAATAATGTAAGACACCCCGGGCGTGTAGCCTTATGGTTAGGACTTCGGCCTTCAGTTTGGAAGGTCCTGGGTTTGAATCCTGCCAGGTGAGTTAAGGGTGTGGGTTTTGGTTGTTGCTGTGTGGGACATTATATATTGAATAGTTTTTTTTGATGTGCAGGAGGAGGAATCTTACAAGAGACGTCACAGCGCAGCCAAAGAGGTGGTCGCTGGCTACGTGCCTCCCATCTATGAGCAGATTCTCACACAGTAAGTCTTGTGGTCTCTTGCCACTTACAAAGCACCTTTTTAAAAATATAATTTGAAGAGTTCCAAAAAAACCACAAATATTTATACTTGTGCGTTGATGTATAGACTGTGATGTTTGTGATGGATTGGATAAGGATAAGATTCATATAGTTCTGTGAGGTGATCCTCTTGGAAATTCGGGCTGCTACCCATTTAAAAAAAAAGTCTTCCTGCATGCTTGTGTTCAGGTTTCCAAGCCCTGAGACTTTCAGTGCGAACTTGGGTTCCTTATGGTGCGCATGCTTGTATGCATCATCCTACAGTGGGGACCCCCCTTTTAGGACCTGATTTTCTCAGAGTTGTGGAGGTCTTAAAAGGGGGTTTCTTCTGAATCCTGGCAACCAAATCATTGTTCACATACTCCTGTGCAGATTCCCGCGCACAGCCCCCCAGACAGTGGAGGAGCAGCAAGGACTTGGACTGGAGAGCACTAGCGACAATCGCGCCACCTCCGCCCCAAACAACAATGCCACCACCTGCTTCCCACCAAACCCCGACATTCCCATCATCCCCGGCTCTCCTGACTCCACTTCTTCAAACACCTCCAGCGGCTCCAACCTCTCCGACCTTGACTCCGCCACGGAGCTGCAGCGACCAGGGTCGCCCAAAGCGCATCCCGGTGCGCCCGTCGCCAGCACCCAGCCCGCGTCGAATGACATTCTGCCCACGGAGAAGGTCAACCCGCTGAGCTTGATTGACGAGAGGGGATACAACTCTTCCTCCAAGTCCCGCCTTCCTGAAGCCAGACCTCTATCAGGCGGTCGGCAACTCCTGGGTTCAGATCACGGCAACAGACCGGGGTCGGAGCGACATAAAGTGTTGCCCCCTATTGCTGCACAATGATTGAATATCAGGAAACAGAACTTGACAGAAATTTAGTTTATTTTGTGACAGATACACCTGTGTTACAAATACAACTACCTTACATTCTTCTGTGATATTTTAACTGTACAGGCTGGAACATTTGTGCCGACAGTCCCTGTTTTCCCTTTATTTGTCAAAATAATTTAAAAAAAATATTATGTCAGATGGTTTCATGGTAACATTTACTGACAAATAATTGGGGTTAGGGTAGGTGGGCTTTTCCAGTCCACAGTGGCACCTATAATGTTTGCTGTAACATCTTTAAGAAGGCAGGTATTTGATACAGATCGAGGAAGCAATGAACTCTTCAATTCTAGCTGTGCAAGTGCGAGTCAGATAGTGTATGAAGTCTGTGAATATGTTGTATTGGTAGAAACATTGCAGAATTATTTTATCATGCATTTCGTCTGCTCAGAGCCACAACCCTATATCTCCAACTTCACGTCAGAGCCACAACCATAAATTATAATTATCTCCAAAAAGTCACAATTTTCAATTTTAATACTTTTATGTATGAAAGGGAGTTATAAACATTATGTTAAAACAAGGATCTCATGCAAAAAGTAATTTCCAAGATATAAGCCCTATATGGTTGTTGCACTGGAAGGATGTGTGGTGTTGGTGCAAGCCACAACCACATACTGGGCAGTATACTGTTGTGGCTTTTCAAGATGCAAGGAAAGGGAGGGAGAAGTTTATGCCACAACCACTTGTCTGGGTCTTGCGGTGTTGTAGCTCTGAGTGGCCTTGTGGTCAGAAGGCCTGGCAATGCATGCAACAAGCCAACATGTAAGTGATATCTCCTGGCCTTGTGGCAGGAGGGCTCACAGCAAGGAGCGGTGAGTGTGGAATGCAACAACCCGACACCTCAGATAAATAGGGTTGTGGCCTGCACTGAATAGAGAGAAATGGGTACATCAGTGGTCAACAACCCAACATCTGGCACTCCTCACTTTTGTCTGAGACAGCTAACGGGACATTTTCTCACGCTCTCATTTTCATTTCTCCTTCATCTGGACTGTAGTTTACTTCAAATCCTTCCATGGGTTGCACAGTCTCTTGGAGAAAGTTGTCTCACTGATTAACCACAAGCCACGAAGAGTCTTCACTGATTTGATACTCTTCAACTACTCTTGAAATTGCATCTCTGTATGTATGTCTCTGAAATTGGTAAGTTACTTCTTGTTTTATGATTATTAAAAGAGATAGGGGAGTCTGAGAAAGAATGGTCTGCGAGAACAATGGTTATGGGCGATGTGATATAATGAAGACCAGTTTAAAAAGTTACCTGTTTCATTCTGGAATGCTTTTGGTCCCATCACATCTCTGATGTACACTCCATTGACGTACTGTAGTAATAAAAAAAAATTAAAAACTGTTTAAGGAGAAAAAAGATTATGCAGGGAGGAAGAACAGTAAGAACAACAGAATCAGCAGCAACATTCACTAATCTTACTTCACATAACACTGAATTTCAGTGAAGAGTTAGTGATCCAAATATGTTAATTAAACAGAGACATAGAGAGACTGAGAAGGAGACAGCAGCTATGTGCATGTGTGTTTGTGTGTGTGTGTGTGTGTTTGTGCGTGTGTGTGTGTGTGAGGGAAAATGCAGTCATTGAAAACTAAACACTTGCTACTCACTTTTTATAAGCACTAACCGTCCCGTGGCATCACATTTTTGTGCGGATGGTCACTCTGCCTCTGATGTCCAGGCGCTCTGCCTATGGCAAGGCACTGGTGATGACTCAGTTTGAACGCAAACGCCGGGAGTCGAACCTCATCAGCAGCTTCATATTTGGGCGTTTCAGGTTGACCGAAACTTCAAAGGAACTACAAAACACACGTCATGTACTGACTTTGTTGTTGTTTTGACATTGAACAGCACACACACATGAGTTGTTCTTTGCTACTGGTCACAAGTGGGGGTCAGCTCACACGGACGCATTGTTCAATACAGTCTTGGGGAGAAACTGGTCACAAAGCACCCAGTACATGCCAGAGAGATAGGAGAATCGGCACAATCAAAGAAAATACCAAAATCATTCAATAGATCTGGAAATATTAAGATGTACTGTGAAAATGCTAGCAAAAATGGCGTCCAAAAACGGGAACGCACACTTGGTGCGTCTTTGAAGACTTACCTCCCGTTCTGTGTTGTTGATAATAGTCGTGTTTGTGCTGTTTTTGTTGAAATAGTATCTAATAAAACTGATGCAGTTCTTGAAATGTTGCAAATTATTGTTGTCTTTGTGAAATGCGAGATTGTTCTGAGGCGTAATCTGCATACGGCTGATGTCACACATAGGGTACCCCACTTCGATCAGCGTATCACTCCAAATGAGCTTCATAGCAGAAAAGCAAATACAGTCGAAACCGTTTATAACGAATCTCAGGGGAAAACGTTTTTTATTCGTTATAATCGATTTTCGTTATAACCGATTAGATCGCTTATAACGAAGACAAGAGGAAAAATTTGTTATAACCGGTTTCTTCACATTTTCAACGTAAAAATGGTAAAATGTTGGCAAATAAGTATTGTTTTCTGTTGCATAAGTAATCTTTTTGTCATATCATTAAAACATTCAATGAGGTACATACATAATCGTACATGTGAGAGAGAGAGACTCGGAGAGAGATAGAGAGATATATACACGGAGAGAGTGTGTGTCACTGTGAGAGAGAGAGAGACAGAGAGAGAGAGATGGCGAAAGAGAGAGAGATGGTGAAAGAGAGAGAGAGAGGGGGGGGGGGGGGGGTATGGGGTATGCAACAGGCCTAGGGAAAGCTGGAGATTCAAGTGGAGAATTATCAACTGTTTTGTGGTCTATACAACGGTCAAATAAATGAATAATTAAGCAGAGAGATCGTTTTCAACAGAAATACCAAAGTTTGCCTGAAACAATAAACAAACACACACACGTACACACACACACACATCGAATTCTGTTCTTCAACAAATCTGTTTATTAGGCCATAACCTTGTACCCAAGAATGTAACAATGAAATAAAAACAACAACAAAAGACCTGGTGTCTAAAAATTGATGTACAAAATAATGGCTTTGTTTTGCAGGCGGAAAAGAAAATAGACAAAAAAACAACACTTAGATGTTTAGTTAAAGGCATATGTACTCGATGACTATACACGCTAATTGCTTTACCAACAGCTGGAGACATGCTAAATTAAGTTCCCTGCAAAATATTGTGGTCTAGGACCCCTTCAATGTTGAGATATGTTAATTTTCATTTTGATCTGGATCGTCCTATTTATAGATTTGGCAACACATGTAACGTTGATGCAAGGGAGCTAACACCGCGGCTTTGTTGACATCCTCACTTTTTCAGAGGCTAGAACAAGCTGTAATGCATGTATTATGGTCCGCGCATGGTGACATATCGTCATTATATGGTCTTATGGTGCGTTTGACATCGATTATGGGCAAACTACACTTTGTAAACACGGGAGCGCGTACATATGCCTTTAAACTATCAAGCAATTTACAAATAGAAACTGGTGAAAACAATTCAAATAAATTCATTTGTAATGAATTTTAATTATCCTTGTCTTTTGGAACTACATATTTATGGAAAAATGGATTCTTTTTTCAAACTAAAACTGAAGCACAAAAATAACCTGTACAACTTGACAGTGTTTACAAATGCTTAACTATCGCGACACTAGCAATCCAGTTGGATTAAAATAATAGTGTCGTTAAATAATAATCTTCCCATAAATGAACGCAAAATGAAATGGTCAACACAGATCAGCAACGATACATTTGAATAAGGAAAATTAGCTGCAGCGTGACTCTATAACAGAACAAACAAATTCAAGTTGCAAAAGTTATACCTTTGTTTCTGCTTTGCATTTTCGTTATAACCGGTTTGTTTTTAGTGATAACTAAGAACACCGCTGGCAGGGAAAAAATAAAATGTTTGTTATAACCAATATTCGTTATACCCGGTTTCGTTATAGTGATAACAAAGAACACCGCTGGCAGGGAAAAAATAAAATGTTCGTTATAATCAATATTTAGTCGCCATCTTGTTGTATGAATTACTTCCCAAAGTTGACGTCATAAGTCATAAGTTACAAAAAAGTTGGATTTGCGTCATAGTTTCGTTCTAACCGGTTCTTTTTCTGGTCTGGGAACAAGAAATGCTGACGTTGTAAGCAGTTTCTCGTTATAACCGGTTTCGTTATAACCAGTTTGTTTTTAGTGATAACTAAGAACAGCGCTGGCAGGGAAAAAATAAAATGTTCGTTATGACCAATATTCGTTATAACTGGTTACGTTATAAACGATTCCGACTGTACGTATATGTTACCTTTGGGCTCATAAATGAAGTCAATGGTCGTGTTTTCCTAAAGTGACTTTTGTCAGCATAGAACTTACTGTGCTTTGATCATTGACTGAGAAGAATCTTCCGATGACACTAGTTCATTTCACTACGCGACTGCAGATCTGCAAGGAAACTTATGGCAGGGGAAATAAGCTTAACTGAAGACGAATAAGCGGAGTAACTGTTCTTTAACGGATTGCTCTTACACTGATCTAGATATTTAGATCTTGTCGTCTGCTTGCGCAACATAACTTCGCCACAAGTGCTTCGAGTGTATCTTTTGAAAACGTCTTTTAAGACTGTGTTTCGACAGCCCAGACGGGGAGGATCCTCAATAGCTCACAGGGTATATAATGTTTTCCGCCGTTTTTTAAAGAATCCTTTCAAATTTACTATTCCAAAAGTACCCTATGACACGACTCGAGTGGCAAAGAACATTCTCTGCAATTCCTGTCTCAGTCCGTACAGCCGTTTCGGGTCCTCTCGTCATACAAACATACACACAAAAACCAGCTTTAAAAGTTAGATTATGTAAGAACCATGTGAACCAGTGATTTTTTCTAATGTACATCAGATACTACAGTATTTCTGCTTGATGAAAAGCTATAGATCTACATATATTTCAAAAACAAAACTAGAGATTTGAATTTTGACCACTTTTCCCCCTTTCGATCAGACTGGTTGGGTGAATATGATTCGATCAAACTTTCGCACAAAAACTCATCTTTTCTTTGAATAACTGAAGAAAGGAGGAATAAAGAGGTTACATTTTTCATGATCCGCTAACTTCGACCATTATTTTTGATAATCACTGAGACTGGCTCGGCATGTAACCTCTACCTCAGCTCCGCACACACCGCTTGCACCTGAGAGAGAGAGAGAGAGAGAGAGAGAGAGAGAGAGAGAAAAAAAATGTGTGTGTGTATGTGCGTGTGCATGAGTTTGTGTGTATGTTTGTGTGTGTGCGTGTGTGACAAATATTTGTAGTAACTATCAAAACAGAAAAAAAACATAAGGTTAAATAATAAATCAGCTCAAAATGTCATTCAGCCCGAAGCAGAAAAGTCGCCATAGCAGCGCGACAAAATGGCGGACGAAGTGGATGCGATCACTGATTCTCCTCAGCCGGAGGGTCAGTATTACCACATGGATGCTGACCCAGACAATTTAGTGCCAGCTACTGATATACTGACTCTGGACGATATTGGCCAGTCACCTGATGTGGGCGATACGGCTGATATGTTAGAATTTGAGCCTGCTGCAAAAGTGGATGATGAAGATGACACACAAGAAGAGGTTTGTTTACAACAGTATTCAAGTGTGTGTGTGTGTGTGTTTGTGTTAACATTGAAACAGTTATTATCATGTAAGTTAAATCCTTATACAACACTGTAATACTAATTATCACAAGAAAAAACATGCTCAGTAACAGGGTGGAACCGTTCTGGAATCCGATACGTTCAAATTTGCATCAAGTACTAACAATTTTAAAATCTCCTGGACAAATCCACAACATATCTAGAAAGATTCGTCGACTTTGACAAGTCAAGAAATAAAACTCCAATTGTACGCAACCAGAGAATCATGGGACAAACTTATGGGCCGCAAGGCTTAGGCGATAACACCAGTGCCAAACTAATTCGCTTATTAAGGCCATGTTTAATAAAGCCACCCGCTTTTTGAGGCCAATTTCTGACTGCACGGAGTTTTCCTTATGTTTTATGCTTATGCTTTTATTAAATCCACCCGCTTAATATAGCCACTTTTGTCCTGCACCAAGGTGACCTTATTAAGCGGAGTCTACTATACTGGAGAGCGGAGTGGCGCAGTGGTTAGAGCGCTTGCCTCTCACGCTGGAGGTCGTGGTTCGTCCCCCACTCGGGGACAAATACAAATACCCGATTTTTCCGAGCGCTCTCCAGTCCACCCAGCTGGAAATGGGTACCTGACCCTATTCAGGGCCGGGGAAGGCAAAGGCAGCGAGGGAGAGGAGATGGGCACCGCCCTCATAAAAAAAAGCTGGCCCCCAGAAAAGTGGAGATCTCTAACATCTCTCTCCCCTACGACCAGATGGTTATGGGAATACCTATACCTTTACCTTTACCTACTATATTACTAACTAGAGGAATACCCGGCTTCGCCGGGGTGAATCGCGAGACAGAGACAGACAGCGTGGCGGTTCATCACAATCACCTCTGCAGGCGAAGTCCTGTCAAACGGGATTGAGAATTTTAGAGCTTATTTCTTAGCCCTATATTATCTGTTGTGGCTTCTCAAATGCCAGAACATACAGACAGACAAAAGCCGCTAGACCCCATCACAAACAGAACTCTACAATCCACAGGTTTTTGCCCACACACACACACACAAACACACACACAGAGAAGCCGTATATATAAATATGTATATATCTATATCTATAAATATATAGAGATAGGTGAGAGTGTATTTTTCGCGTGGCTATAAATTGATTCGACCTTTTCACTTTGACAGTAAGAACAACTTACGGGTGCAAGGGAAGCGTTCTGGACAGCGCAGTGACATTCTAAAAATAGAACCTCAGAAACGGGAATTTGGGGTGAACGGCGCGAGACAGAGACAGACAGCGTGGCGGTTCACCACAATCACCTTTGAAGGCGAAGTCCTGTCAAACGGGATTGAGAATTTTAGAGCTTATTTCTTAGCCCTATATTATCTGCTGTGGCTTCTCACATGCCAGAACATACAGACAGACAAAAGCCGCTAGACCACATCACAAACAGAACTCTACAATACACAGGTTTTTGCCCACACACACACACAAACACACACACACACAGAGAAGCCGTATATATATATATGCATATCTGTATCTATAAATATATAGAGATAGGTGAGAGTGTATTTTTCGCGTGGCTATAAATTGATTCGACCTTTTCACTTTGACAGTAAGAACAACTTACGGGTGCAAGGGAAGCGTTGTGGACAGCGCAGTGGACAGCGCAGTGACATTCTAAAAATAGTAATAGTAACTTACAACTGAACGGGAAAGCCACACGAAGGAAGGGAGATAAACGCCAAACACTGGAGAAGATAAGGAAGAGTTACTTATAATGGTGAAATGAACACAAAAACCAAAATCAGTTCAGCGCTGCGCGCTGAGAGCACGTGTTGAAATATCTCATCGATGATATTGTGTCCGGGGTGTAGCTGAATACGGTGTCCAAATTTGAAAAAGATCCACCGAGAACTTTGGCTTTGGTGTGTCGGTATGGGGGCCCGGGTAGCTGAGGTGGAACCAAAATAGCTGAGGTTGAACCAAAATCGGTTCAGCGCTGCGCGCTGAGAGCACGTGTTGAAATATCGACCAGGTTGTGTCGTGTCCCGGGTCTACCTGAATATGCCCACCAAATTTGAAGCAGATCCATCGAGAACTTTGGCCGTGCATGGCGAATACACAAATACACAGACACACAGACACACACACAGACACAAGTCGTATATATATATATAGATTTGAAAATAAAGCCATAGTTTTTTAACCTTAAATGTGCACAAAATTATCAATGATGATTCACTTCCTTTAAAATACAATACAATACATTATTATCTCAAACTGAGAAATCAACTTTCTTGTTTCAAATTAAATGTTATAGTTTGAATGATAATATATTTTTTTGCAAATAAAACAAAATGTAAAAATATATTTATGGGACATAATAGATGGGCTTCAGGGCCTACTGCAATTGTCTGCACAAACTTAACTAATCTAAACCAAAAGACAGCTGTGGAAAAAGGCATTGACAATGTTAATCTGAAAAATTAGAGGTAGCATGTGTAACATTAATTTTGTGAATGAAAAAGTTTGCTCAAAGAGTTTTACAAAACCTAAAATATGTCAGAAAAAGTTAAGAAATGAAGTGTTTGTTTGACCACATGGCAGTTGATATAATTTATGTTTGTTTACAATTCAGCTCTCACCGGGGGGTGTCCTGGATGAAGAGACGGTGGCCAGAGGCTTGTCCAACCTTGGACGCTCCGCCAATGGAATGAACCAAGTCTATCTCAATGCATCTGTGCCGGTATGTACCTTGTTCTTGAGGATATAAAATTTTGTCATCATTTTCACGAGTTTTCATTCACAAACACCTGGTAAATAAATCTCATGTTCCCCATGCAATAACTCGAGGTGGTGAATGGGTTTGAGCTTTCATGCTACAGTCTAGTAATAGGACCTATGTAAAGGCTACACAGCCTACCACATAGTAAAGTTCAAGTTCAAGTTCAAGTTCAAGAAACGTGGATTGTCAAAGTAAAAGCCAATCAGGCGGATTGTTTGATGTGTGGAACCATCGTGGCTTTGGATTTGTGTTTCCGAGGACAACGATTGTAAGCATTCACTCTCAAAGACCCAATCAATGTTGATAATTACCGCAGCGACTCATGGTCAATTTGCAACTTATCTCTGTAATCGCAAAATCCACAACGAAAAGTCATAAACACTTAAAAGAAAAGAAATATGCTCAACACTTACTGAATTCACAGGTATGATCGCAGCTCTGTACATTTTCAGACTGGAAGAAAAGCGTCAACAAGCTACGTTTGACGTCACATACAAGTTTGACGTGTTATCTCGTGCTACTGTGACGATGCTTTGTGGCCCGGAGTTGGATTCTAAAAATTCGTCTCCCTGTGGGTTATTGTGCATTTTGTTGCACAACCAAAATGATGACAAAAACGATGTTTGGTAGCTTGTTGTCAGACCAGCACTTTGTTGTTGGTCCTCGGGGAGCATATCGCCTTTTGTCTCATATTTATCAACCACTGCCTTCGGCCTTGGTCGATAAAGATGAAACAAAAGACGATATGGTCCCCTTGGACCAACAAAAAAGCTGGTCCGTCAACAAGCCACCAAACATCTTATAATGTTCCACATGTTGTTATCTACGAATACAAGCCCGACTGTGGGTGATAGCTCGTCTAAGAGACTTGTACAAACGGGTATTCCCTGTTGTTGCTAAATGCACTCCGTCGTCCAAAAAATGTCTCCGCAGGCACTGGTATTTTGAACCGCTTTCCTGTGGGAAAGAGACAAATTCATGATTCCAGAATAACACATTGCTGCAGTCAGCAGCGCCCTGTCGAAGTAGGTTGTTGACCTCCAGTGCAGCGACGTTGTAGTCTGGGTCAAACCGGTATGTGTGATACCCCCGCGACTGAAAACGAGGCATTAACTGACACACGATAATGTTCTTGACCCCTACTGCAGCATTCTGTATCAAGGAAATACCTGCAAGTAAATGCGCGGAAATCTCCTCTGGCGAACTATCACCAGAAACATCGTTGTCGCCTATCATCAGTATCAAAAAGCTGCGGTGCTCCAACAGCGGCCAACGTCTGACCTACGTTTTTTTTTTTTTTCAGGTCTCCGATCTTCCAACCCCCTTTTCCAAATACATTGACTTCGCAGGTCCCGAAACCAAATTTTTCCGACACCTCCGTGTCCTTGTGAAGAAATTCGCCGAATCTTCGAGCGAAGGAGTGACCCAAAATCAGAATTTTGTCCCAGTTTGGCTTCTGTCCCCGATCGCGTGGGGAAGCCATAGCATCAACCATTATGATCGCGTGGCCCCCGCCGAACAAAGGATCGTTTTTGCTTCGCCCAATTCAAAGGAAAATTGGATGTAACGACATGCACAATTCTCACTGATAATACATCAAACAACAGAAGAACGCAAATTGATACTCAATACTGTGATCCCACGATGAAAACGCAGGAAAAACCAAAAAACTTTGCGGACTGAGTGGACGCGTTCTTTCTTGTTGACAAGTTGTAGGTGGAAGGAAGCATTGCCTTATGGGTAATCAAACGGTGGTATGAAATTTTCGGATTGGGTACGAAACGAGAATTCATCAACGGTTCACCACTCTTGCCAACCATTCCTTCACATAAATTATATATTTTTAATGGACAATAAAGTGTTATTATATTACATATTACTTCCCCAAATCTCATTCATAGCAATTTACTTCCGTTAAGTGCTTAAACGTTGAACACGCTTTCCTGGTTACACAAGGGAAGCCACTCCCCCAAAGAAAACATCACATAACCATGGTCACCAGACCACGTGATCTATGAGAGTAGGCTCCCCTTGAAGTCACGTGACACGCGGCCGCCATATTGTAATCACTTCTTTTCCAACGCCTGAGCTGCTCAGACGTGTTGGTTCACGCTCCGGGTTTTCGACCCGTTTTCAGCTTTGGTGATCTGAATTTTTCCCTGGTTTTCTGCATTCTTTCCTCACGGGTGAGACCTTTTCATGCTTGTTTTGTTTGGCTAGGGAAATTGTGATAGAATTGTTTTCTAGAACTTTTTCGGTCGCAACATGTCTGACAAAGATGCTAAGAAACGTGCTGCGTCGGCAGACACGGATACGCCGTCTAAACGGTTGGCGAAGAAAGCTAAGGCTAAGCCAACCGTACATGTTGTAGACCCAGCCACTTCAGCTACTTTTAGCGTGGTGATTGATCCACCTACTGAATTGCCGAATGTTTCTGCTTCTCCTGTACTTAGCAGCGTGCCGGCTGGCAACGCTCCTTTAGATAAGGAACAGATGTTGGATATTTTCCAGACCTTTGCAGGTCAATTGAAAGACATTTTTGGGGAGGGAAGGAAGCCTGCTAGTGTCCTTACTTCCAAACTTCCCTCTAGGGTTGTCGGGGTGGAGTCTTTGTCTAGTCTGCGACTTCCTGCTGCCACCGTTACGTCGGCCGACGTTTTGGATGGTGACGATATTTACGAGAGGCCATTCTCGTGCATGGACCTTACTTCCGGTGTCCCTCACCGTCAAGGTATGTCTGGTCAGGCACGTGTAGTCACCTGTCGTTCCGCGACGGTGGGTGACGAACGTGACTTACAAGGGCGTCCAACAGCGAGAACTTCCTCCCGTCTCGAGGGCGTTTCTTGTGCCATACCACAGGGAGTGTGTCGAGATCGTGATTATCCTCACTTTTCGTCGACTGCTCAGGCATCTTCACTTCCGCTTGCGGAACAGGAAGAAGACATTGACCAGATGTCACAAGGGGGTTACAC
The DNA here is from genome assembly GCF_037325665.1 of Littorina saxatilis. Taxonomy (NCBI): domain Eukaryota; kingdom Metazoa; phylum Mollusca; class Gastropoda; order Littorinimorpha; family Littorinidae; genus Littorina; species Littorina saxatilis. The sequence continues at coordinate 58,585,423 of NC_090248.1, read as the reverse complement.
TTCCGGTGGACACCCTCGTATGGTTCCGGTTATCGCTGACAGTGACGCTGGTCGTACTGGACGCGGTATCTTACCGGAAGACTGCGCCGGAGCACAGGATACTTCTTCGGTTTACGGGAGCGTGGCTTCCGTTCCGGATGAAGAGAGTTTCCGGTTACCGGCGAAGTTCCGCCTTTCCATTGCTTTTGCAGCAGAGGTGGCTTCACGATACTTTCCGGAAGGAGTGGTCTCAGCAGTTGATGCATCCGCTCCTCCGAAAACAGCGGTTGACAATTTTATACCGTCAGAACCTGCTACTCCGGGGTTTCGTTTTTGTGAATCACCCTCGGTAGCATACGAGATGGCGAAGGTTTTGGCTGCTAACCCACCTCCGGGTAGCAGCATGCCTCTTCGGCCAGTTCCTTTACTGGTGGCGCATAGTCCAGCTCCTTCTTCAGCGGAGCCTTGGCTTGCCACGGAACAACAGGCCTCGGTGTTTCGCCATTCCTCTCATAGGAAATTGGTGTTGAGACACAATTCTCGGGGGTTGATTCAAACCTTCTCTTTGCCACGAGCACCACTTCCGGTTACACCGGCCGTTGAATTTCTGCGGTTTGAGCCATTCAGGAAGGATAAGTCTTTCCCTTACTCAGAATCCTCTCTGCTTGGGTTGGAGGAAACAGGAAGATCTTCGCTAGAACTTGCGTCTCTGACTGAGACTTTGTTGCGATCTTTGACGCGTTCTCTCACTTCTTCACTGGAACCGTTTGAGTTCAGGAACGACGCGAGCGAACAGGATGTGGCCACTCTGTTATCTGCACTGGCGAAGGTGTCAGCTCAACAGATGGCGTCCGCAGCAAGGCTCTACGCACATGCAGTCTATACCCGGAGAGATAATTTCCTCTCGGAGTCTCGGCTGAATGATCGTAGAACGCTTGACTCTCTACGCACTTCTCCTTTCATGGAGGATGCGCTTCTGGGTCCTTTGTCTCTTGACGCTTTGCATAAAGAAACTCAAGAGGCAAAGGACTTGGAGTTTGCGAAAAACATGCAACGCTCCAATACTCAATATAACAAACAATCAAGTTCAGCTGCCCAGATGACCGCTTCGGTTAGGGGCGGCGCTAAACAAAACTCTGGCTCTTCTAGAGGCCGCGGAAGAGGCGCTTCTTATCCCAACAAGAAGCCCTCCTTCGGCAAGTCTCGGGGGTCTAGGCGCAAGCCCAACCCCCAATGATGCGTCCCCGATCAGGTTATTCCTGCAGCCCCCATCCTTGTGATGGCGGGCGGTCCGTCTCGGGCCCTCTGTTGCTGGATACAGCATGTACCCAGTCAACGGATTGTAGGGATAATTCGATCGGGGTTTCGGCTGCTCTGGCAAGAGGACAAGGCACCTCTTACCAGAGTTCTACCTCAGTTTGTTTTGCCGACCATCAAAGAATCAGTCATGGTTATAAATACCGAGATTCTGGCTCTTTTACGGAAAGAAGCTGTGGAGGAAGTGTTCAATCATTCCTCCCCGGGTTTTTACAATCGGATTTTCGGGGTTCCCAAGGCGTCAGGAGGGTGGCGTCCAGTTCTGGACCTGTCCTCCCTGAACGTCTATCTGCGCAAGATCAGGTTTACAATGGAAACTCCCGCTGCAGTCCGGGACGCCCTTCGCCAGGGTGATTGGGTCACGTCCATCGACCTATCAGACGCTTATTTCCATATCCTCATACACCACCTGGACAGGAAGTGGCTGAGGTTTCGATGGGGAGACAAGGTCTACCAATTCAGGGCCCTGCCGTTCGGTCTTTCGTTAGCGCCCTGGATCTTCACAATGGTTGTCAGGCAACTCTGTTCTCTGATCAGGCAAAGGGGAGTGCACCTTCGGGCATACCTGGACAACTGGCTTATTCTGCACCAGTCACGAGACCTTTGCCTATCCCACACTCATATTGTCCTGGGTCTTGCCATGGGTTTGGGATTTGCAATCAATCAGGCCAAGTCAGATCTCTGCCCTGCACAGGTGTTCACTTACTTGGGCATGAGGTTCGACACAGTGGCATGGACAGTTCAGCCTTCTCTCAGGAACTGTGTCAAAACTTCAGGAATTGATTCGTGCGCTAAACGGCCAGCAAAGAGCGCCGGTGAGACTTCTTGCGTCCGTTTTGGGACAGATGGAATCCATGGCCAAGCTTGTTCCTTTGGGAAGAGTCCACAAGCGCCCGTTCCAAGCAGCGCTCTCAGCGGCATGGCAGCCTGCCTCTCAAGGATGGCAGATGTCAGTGCCGATTCGATTCAGGAGTGGTTTCATCGCACAACCAGTCAGTGGCTGCAGATGGATTGGATCACGCAGGGCGTTTCTATTGTCCTTCCACCCTCCAGTGCAGATCTGTGCACAGATGCGTCCCTTTCGGGATGGGGTGCTCACCTGGGACAGCACACGGCTTCGGGCCTCTGGTCTGCTGTTCATGCGAAATCCCACATCAACAGCTTAGAGCTGGAAGCAGTCGCGCAAGGGCTCCGGGCTTTGCTTCCTCATCTGCGGGACAGTCATGTCCGCGTCCTCACGGACAACACCACTGTTGCGGCCTATCTCAACAATCAGGGCGGGGTTCGTTCTCCCTCCCTGTCGCTTCGTGCTTGTCAGATTCTGGTCTGGTGCCAGCAGCATCAGATCACGTTGTCCGCGAAGCATCTTCCAGGCAGTCTGAACGTTCTGGCAGACGCACTGAGCCGGTCTTCGCGGGTGGTTCACACGGAATGGACCATCACCCATCAGGCTCTGCAACGCCTTTGGGCTCTGTTCGACAAACCATTGATCGACCTGTTCGCGACTCGGTTCTCGAAGAGACTACCTCTCTTCGTCTCCCCGTTTCCGGATCCAGAGGCATGGGCAATGAACGTCCTGGAGTTGGATTGGTCGGCCTACGCGTTTCCTCCACCTTCCTTGCTCGGGAAGGTGCTCCGGAAGGCCGATCTGGAACGTCCTTGCCTTATCCTTGTAGCTCCGTTGTGGACCAGCCAACACTGGTACCCGGATCTGCTACGCCTGTCTCAGGGCTCTCCTGTGCCGCTAAACCTCGTCAGAGGAGAACTACTACAACCAAGAACCGGCATTCTGCACGAGAACCCGCAGTCTCTACAGCTTCATGGCTGGAGGTTGTTGGGCACGCACTAAAGAGCGCTGGAGCTTCTGACTTAACTATTTCATTAGTTCAGGAAGCTCACAGAACTTCGACCTGGTCTGTCTATTCCTGTCACTGGACTGCGTGGACTAGTTGGTGTACCTTGAATAAAGTTAATCCAGTAGCGCCTAGGTCTATGCACGTCGCTAACCATTTATCATGGATGTCTTCACAAGGTTGTTCGGCCGCTTCTCTTAAACTAAAGTTCGGAGATCGGCCATCTCCTCAACTTTAAAACAGTTAGGACATAGTATCAATCTTGGCGGTGCCATAGCTTCAGTGCTGAAAGGCGCCTCGATTGCCGACGTTAAGTCTAGAATACCAGTCCCTGCTTGGGATCTCTTTCTTATTCTTGAATATTTGAGATCGTCTGATTTTGAGCCTTTGCATGCTGCAAGTTTACCAAATCTAACACGAAAGACACTTATGTTACTTTTGTTGGCTACGGCCAGACGTGGTAGTGAGGTTCATGCCTTATCCGGCCTCCAGAGAGACATTGCTTTTCAATCAGATGGCTCCGTATCACTAAACTTTAGACCAGATTTCCTGGCTAAGAATCAGAGACCCGATCAGCAATCTCCATTGATTACGATACCTCCGCTAGCTAACATTCTAGCTCCTCATGATCCAGATCTTGTTAACTGCCCTGTTCGTGCTCTGAACATTTACTTATGTCGCACGAATCCCATTAGGGCCAGTAGTCAGAAGTTGCTGTTTATCAACAAACACATCCAAAAACAAAGACATTGCTAAGTCTACGTTAGCAAAATGGGCTTCCACACTCATAAAACAAGCCTATGTGTGGTGGCAGCAGAACAATGGGTTGCAGTCTACTCAATTCATCCTGCCTCTATCCTCGGCGAGGACACATGAGACCCGCGCTTGGGCCTCTTCGCTCGCTGTACTCAAGTCCAGACGGCTTACTGAGGTCCTGGGCGCCGCTTACTGGCAATCCGATGACGTCTTCCTCAACTACTACTTGAGAGACGTGGCGGGCTCCCGCTCTGATGGTTGCAACGTCCTACCAGCCGTTGTTATGGCCGGGCAGGCTCTTCCTAGATCCCCGGGGTGAGTTAACCCTCCTCCTTTATTAGCATTCTGCTATTAATAAGATTTGGGGAAGTAATATGTAATATAATATAAAATTTAAGAGTAAATTTTCATTTGATTAATATACTTACCCAAATCTCATACAAAATACCCTCCCGCCTACCCCGCTTAAGACTTGCTCAGGCTTGTCAAGAAGTGATTACAATATGGCGGCCGCGTGTCACGTGGCTTCAAGGGGAGCCTACCCTCATAGATCATGTGGTCTGGTGACCATGGTTATGTGATGTTTTCTTTGGGGGAGTGGCTTCCCTTGTGTAACCAGGGAAGCGTGTTCAACGTTTAAGCACTTAACGGAAGTAAATTACTATCAATGAGATTTGGGTAAGTATATTAATCAAATGAAAATTTACTCTTAAATTTTATATTTCAGTTATTGTTGTTATTGATGATAAATTTAGGTTGAGGTTGACGCTGTTTGAGCATAAGTATGATTTTGATTGTGAGTGACACACAGGGCCTATGTTTGGGGCACTTTCCGCAAATTATTGCATTTTTTTTAAATCTTTTTTTACAACATGTCAAGCTGATTTTGTGACAGAGCTGTTTGGGACAAGCTTTAAAGCCCTTGCAGAACTCTCACAACAACAACTTTGCTCCAAGCACTTCAGACTTTGCTCCACAGTGCTAGCCTCTCAGCACCAAGCAGTCTTTTGAATGTGTCCGCAACTATTCTTTTATAGCACATGCCTTCAGCATTCCTGTTTTGGTCTGCCAGTCATAGAGTGCCGCATTGCTTGCTTTGTATAATTAGGAAACAGAATGTTCACAGTACTTATGAGTCACGATATATACATACTTTAAGATTTTCTGCTTCTGTTTTTTCAGGGTTTCAGCTTGCTGGACATATCTGTACTGGGAGAGTATGTACACGTGCAGAAGGTTGAAATTCCCTACAACGCCATAACAGGTTGTACATTATTAACACTTAATTTAGTTTCCTATTTCACACAGTAGCAAGAAACCGGAAATTTAACTCAGAGCAAAAACCAATGTTTTTATTTATAGATTAGGCATTTTCCAAGCAAATTATAAAGAAGGGACAAGCACAATAACATTCCAAAGACGCATGTTTACTGTAGAACACAAATGTATGAGCATCTTTTTGGTTCTATGCATTAAAAGGTAAATGTTATGTTCATTCTAAATAAGGTGAGGTATGCCTTTCAAGGATTCTGTTAAAGGCAGTAAGCCTCCCGTAAACCATCACAGATACTGTTAGGCTTTTACACACAGTACAAACACCCTTCCATTTGAACGCTCACCGAACGGAAACATCCTAGGTGCCCTATGTAAAGAGCGAGCAATTTTCAAAGAATTAATTTTGCCGATTGTCTCCTTACACAATCGGACCGTGGTGCGTTTTGGCACTAGAGCTAACTTTTAAAATCTAAATAATAAATTGACAGCTTGTTGCACAAACATTCTTAAATCATAAAAGAATTATTTTTTCATCAAGACAAGATCAGTACAATTCGAAGTTTTGAAAGTTTGAAAAAAGAAAAGCCCGAAAGCAGGGTCACGCAAGGTCGTGGTTCTCGTAGCAGTTATCCCTATCGCCAGTTCCTATGAACAGTCAAAAGCCATCGCTAGAGTTCTTGTGAACCACAGCCGTTTTTTGTTTCGTGCATAGTCAGAGGTACATAATAACGTGCTATTGCAGATAAGCTCACAGTGAATTACAAACTGACGACTGTATTGTGAAAAAGGGAAACTGGATCACACGGGTTCACGATGGCTCAGGGGTAAGATAAACCACGCAAAAATAAATTCTTTGAAAATTGGTCGCTCTTTACGGAGGGCACCTAGGATGTTCTCAAGCGGTGAGTGTTTAAATGAAAGGGTGTTTGTACTGTGTGTAAAAGCCTAACAGTATCTGTGATGGTTTACAGGAGGCTTACTGTGCCTTTAAAGTATGTATTGCAAATATATTTCACAACAGCATTTCTACTTCAAATACAGGTATGTTGTTTTCTTCATGGGGTCTGTACAGTTGTAAACACTTTAGTTGATTTTGAGCATTATCTAAACATCCTCTTTCAGATCTGACCCCATTGGGAAAACTGCCCCACCTCCTGTCGCTGGATGCCTCCCACAACAACATTAGCAAGATGCTGGATTTCACTCCACCGCTGAACCTTCAGTCAGTGGATTTGTCGTACAACCAGCTGTCCGACATGGGGGACCTGTCTCCGCATCACGCTCTCAAGAAACTGGTCCTCGACAGTATCCTTTGACAATGATTTTGATGAAGTGGAAAGAAAGTGTGAAATGTGTAGACATTAGCACTGACTAGTATAAAAGGAGAATTTGAGTTTATGATGCCATAATAATGTAAGGTTTTGTGAATAAGAGATTACATTTTATTGTACATTTATTGACTATTGTGTTAGTATAGTTATGCCCAGACGATATTGTTACAAAGTTCATGTTGTGTTGTCGTAAGTGTGGTGTTCTATTCAGGTTCTTAGGTTATTGTTTATATGCATTTAATGTTAAACTTGTTTGTTTTATTCATTGATACGCGGAGAGCATGATTTGTCGTGGTTTGCGCTATGTAAGCTTGTTACAATACATGTATGCGGACACATTTGACCAGAATGAAACTGAAAATGACCCTTGACACAATGCAGACAACCTGATCAGCGAGATAAAAGGCCTGGAGAAGTGTCGACGTCTGCATGTGCTCAGCCTGGCGCACAACAACATCGAGACCATCCAGGGGCTCGACAAGCTGCCCCTCAGGGACCTCAACCTCGTCAGTGTCATTCAAGGCCTTCCTTAATAGACGAGTTCCGAAAATTACTCCGTTGGGTTTGTATGGATTGTGGGAGAGTGACCTCCGCATGTTATTGGCGCACCTGTCACTAGTGATTGGTCCCTTCACTGTTTGTCGGCCAATTTGCAAGAAAAGGTAACTCTTCCACAACCCATACAAACTCGACGGAGTTATGTCTGAAAATCGTCTATTCAGCCCAAAGTTGACTTCGCCAAGTCTTTTTTTTACCAAAAACTAAGTGCCAAAGCTTTGTGCTGGACTTCACAAAATCGACTTCGCAAAGTCAACTTTGCACAATTAAAGGCACAGTAAGCCTCCCGTAAACCATCACAGATACTGTTAGGCTTTTACACACAGTACAAACACCCTTTCATTTAAACACTCACCGCTTGAGAACATCCTAGGTGCCCTCCGTAAAGAGCGACCAATTTTCAAAGAATTTATTTTTGCGTGGTTTATCTTACACGACACTTGAGATTGACGAAGTTCTCAAATGTCGTATAGTTGTGTTCTTCTACGTGGCCCGTCTTCACAGCAGCAGACAAAAAATCGTCAAATTGAGTTCGAGGATTTATTTAGCATTCCATACATACAACTGCACATCGTAGCAGAACTCAAGGTTGAAGCTTTTTAACATATAAATCGCGCTGGCCTATATAGCAAATACTCAATCTCGAGAATATTCCAGACCGAACATGATACAACTAAAATTAGATGAACTATCCATGGACTAGAATAGTGACATTCTCTGTGACGTACATCAAAAGCGCCGACGCACTTAATCCGAGCGAACGCCACGAACCCACGACTCAAAACAATGTGGTATTAAACAACTTGTTTTGACAGGACTAGAAAGTTCACCTGCATTCTCGTCCAAACATAAATATTGTGTTTACAAAATATAATATCGGTACTTTCCCACAAAGTACAAATAAGTCAACTACATGCAACGCACAAAACTGAACCAAACTTCAGCAACGGCAGCGTTTCCTAACAGTGAACCTAGCTCTGTGATCATATTTCCCTTTTTCACAATGTTGTCGTCAGTTGGTAAATCGCTGTGAGCTTATCTGCAATAGCACGTTATTATGTACCTCTGACTTTGCACGAAACAAACGGCTGTGGTTCACAAGAACTCGAGCGATGGCTTTTGACTGTTCAGAGGAACTGGCGATAGGCATAAACCGTCGTCTGCTACGAGAACCACGACCTTGCTTCCGGGCTTTTCTTTTTACAAACTTTCAAAACTTCGAATTGTACTGATCTTGTCTTGATGAAAAAAGAATTCTTTTATGATTTAAGAATGTTTGTGTAACAAGCTGTCTATTTATTATTTAGATTTTAAAAGTTAGGTCTAGCGTCAAAACGCACCACGTACGGTCCGATTGTGTGAGGAGACAATCCGCAAAATTAATTATTTGAAAATTGCTCGCTCTTTACGTAGGGCACCTAGGATGCTCCCGTTCGGTGAGCATTCAAATGGAAGGGTGTTTGTACTGTGTGTAAAAGCCTGACAGTATCTGTGATGGTTTACGGGAGGCTTACTGTGCCTTTAAGGGGAGAGGTGGCACGAAAAATTTCTACTGGATGTTTGCACTTTTTCTTGCAATATTTGTACGTATTATCAAGCAAAAACACATAAAAAGACTCATTTGTGCAAAAAAATTGCCTGAGGGTCTTTTTATGGGTAAAAACGCTCGATTTTTGACAAAAAAACATGAAACGGCCTATTCAGCTCTAGCGTGATATTTTAGAAATTTCTCAAGCTAACAACCTCATATTTGTTGTTATGAACTCACAAGTAGCGTTTCTCAGTAGTTACAGAGCATTTTTGTGAGTATCAGCCTTAGTTTCCATAAAAAAAAAAAAATTGGCCGACATTATATTTTCGCATGAAAATGCTATGTCAGGCTTTTATTCTAATTCATAAAAAACAAAAAACAATTTTTTTTGAAAAAGCGCTCCTGTAACTACGGGGCGAATTCATTTACAATGATTGGGGTGAAAAAATTGGTAGTCTACCACAAGTAGATGAGAAGTGAAGACCTTCGTCGCGTGGTTACCGTCCTTGAAAATCATATTCTGAGAAAATGGTGATTGAAAGTTGGTGAAATGTTTCTGTAAAAAAGATGAAGACAGATGGCCAAATAAAGATGATATGAGTGCTCCTGTATTGTTCACAGACTTCTTGAAATGGTTCAGTTACTTATTCTCCCCCGTCTCCCATCAGTCCAGCTCCGTACACCTCCCCCTCCTGGTCTTCTTGCTGCTCCAGCTGGCGTTGACGACCCGCACATCTTGCCCTACGGGCTGCCACAGCGGCCACAGCTGTTGCTTTCTCTGCTTTCTGAATCCTAACCTTGTCTTTCTTGGCCAAAGCAGCCTCCATGAGATCAGTTATTGGCAAGCTCATGTGGTCCATGACCTGTGCCAGTGCAAAGTTGCCTCTGTTGAACTTCGCAACAGCCTCAGCGGTGGCTGCTTCCACCCGGCCTTTCCCAACAAAGATTTCTTTGGGGCAGTGTCCCCACATGACATTGTGCAGAGACTCGTTACTGTTCTGGGTTTTGCCATGGGCCACGCGCTTGAGAAGAATGGGATTGGTCATTCTTCTGTAGATGGGCAGAACAGCATGCGAGACTTCCCTGGACAAGGCGGTGCCGTTGTGCTCTGCGTGTGGAGGTGGTGGTTGCTCTTCTGCCCTGGCTCTTTGAAAAAAGCACCATGAGGCTGACCCAGCTGGACATCTGTCATGGTGAGGGTCCTCGTCAGTTGAAGTCACATGGAAGAAAGTGGCCCAGATCGCCTGCTCCATGGCTCGCTGATCTTCAAGGTTGTTGAGGATCGCGCTACGGAAGTAGTTTTGCAAGCGTTGGCACTTTTCCTTGGTTAGTCGCCCCTCCCCTCTTCCACCAAGCCTTTCATCCTTTGCTGCCTTGCGGAGAGCTGTGCCCATTCTCTTGGGGAGGTGGTTGGTACATTCCAGCTTGGTGATGGGACGTGTGGGACCGTAGGGCTGAGCTGCAGCCACAGCATTGAAAGCCGTAGAATCTCCGTCCGACAGCATAGTTCTGTACCTGAGGTTGTGACGCTCAACAGACCTGCAGCACAGTAAAAATCAGAAAACCCATTGTGTAGGCAAGCAAATTGTGCACCTCTACTTGCAGAACACAATTTATGAGTTCAGGATTTGCTTATAAAGTTATAAAGGGGGGGGGGGGGAGGTGTTGTGTTACAAAATATTTTCACAGTAGTATTGTTTTGTTCTTGTTTTGTTATAAAAGGCTATAAATGAACTTTGTTATTGTTACTAATTCATAATCGAATCTTCGTGCACTCTCTCTCTCTCTCTCTCTGTTCTGAACTTCAAAAATTAAAAGATAGGCTATGGTGGGGGTATACAGATTATATTCTTACCTTCCCCATAACTCCAACGCTGCATCCCTCTCCATAGACTTTGCAGATCCCTGGTGGTTGATGCTGCACTCAGCCCGGTGTTGCTGCTCCCATCGCAGTTGTTGGGCAGGGGTCATCTCCTCCAACTTCTCCTTATTCATGGCACATGTGTGGCAGTAGGTGGATTTTACAGAGAAGTCGAGCACCAACCCAGTGAGAACGTCAACCACCACTCCTACACCATAATGTGATGAAAAACCCCTTTTATGCCAGGTGCCATCAAAGGCAACATCTACCCAAAGAATACCGTCATCTTCTTCCCAGGCAGCGTCTTCATCCTCTTCGTCAAACTGGACATCTGCTCTACCTTGAGGAAAGGTCTGCCTGTATGCAACATTTACATGCTCAACAGTTTCCACCAGTGTGACATTTGTTACGGCCAAGATGCTGGCATTGACCTTTTTATCAATTCTTTGATATGAGCTTTTGTTCATCACGGGCATGCCAAACACTGTGCACAGCTTTTCCACACTTGAGTACCCACTGCCAATCTCATGCGAGTATAGGACAATCTGTTTGTTCACGTCAAAGGGAACATTCTTCATGTGGTTGCGGTTGCTCTCTCTAGGTGAAGAAAATTCTGACCGTCTGTACTGGCAGCTGTCACAGCAAAGTGCTAACTCTTGGGACAAGCCCATGGATTCTCCAACGCGTATCGTTAAATGTCCTGCTTCGCATTCCGGGCACTTCACATCCGATAATAGCGAGTTGAGCTGACCACACTCAACGATACACCATGTACGTTTCGGTTCAGCAGGCACATCGGCTGGCACTTGTGCGTTCTGCAAGTCATCGGCACCACTGAATCTTCTTAGCTTCTTCGCAGAGGCAGAAGCACCCTCTATTTCCTGCTGGTTGTCGTGTATATCGCACAACACTGGCCGAGGTTCGACTTGAAGTCGATGAGAAAAATGTGCATCACCTCCACCATCCAAAACGACACACTCCGCTGCGCCAACTTCGCGGGGCGCGTTTTCATCGCCCGTGGACTTTTCTTGTTCGGCTATTCGAGCTAATGCAAGCTGCTTCTTCCTCTTGCCCGATGCCTGCCCCACAAACCTCTTTCTATCGTTGAATTTTGCAGTGAACATTGCTGGCCGACTGATAGACGGTAGTGTAATTCGATCGACAAACCGATGTTGTGTTTACAGCGGATAAGGCTTGTTGCGCATGCGCCAGTAGCCATGGTAAGTTACAATGACCAACCAGAGAAGAGCTCTCATAGATCGACGGTCAATCTTGCAAATCCGGGAATTCCTGTCGCGGATAGTATGCTTGTGCTCTGACAGTTGAGCGAAAATAACGGGCTATTTTGGGGTATTGTTGACGTCACCAGCAAACGGGAATTCCCGATGGATCGTGTCGAGTGCAACGAGTTTGTCTTCTTGGAAGAAAAGTGGCTGTTTCAAGCCCTTGAAAACATCGATTTTTCAGCAAGTTTTCTGACTTTTATCACTCATGCATGTGCACTCACTTTGAAATTCATCACTTTATTGCAAAAAATACGATACAATTGACAAAATAAACATGACACAATGAATCTAGGGTGTTCAAAGTACCTAATATTGCAGGAAACCCAAAACACATTTTGGAAGGATTTTAGTAAAAAAATTCGTGCCACCTCTTCCCTTAATATCAGGCTTAATATTAAGTGGCACCCTCATTTGAAGACCCAGGCTGTCATACTCCCTTTTCTGACGCTGTCTTCTTTGATTCCTCTTCATAAAGTATACATTTTACTGTACTTTGTTCTACTGTGTGGAGTCTGGCCCTGAGAATATGAAGGTTTTCATGGATTGTTCTACTGTTTGCAGTCTGGCCCTGAGAATACGAAGGTTTTCATGGATTGTTCTACTGTTTGCAGTCTGACCCTGAGAATACGAAGGTTTTCATGGATTGTTCTACTGTGTGGAGTCTGGCCCTGAGAATATGATAATGAAGGTTTTCATGGATTGTTCTACTGTGTGGAGTCTGGCCCTGAGAATATGAAGGTTTTCATGGATTGTTCTACTGTGTGGAGTCTGGCCCTGAGAATACCAAGTTTTTCATGGATTGTTCTACTGTTTGGAGTCTGGCCCTGAGAATATGAAGGTTTTCATGGATTCAGAAGGCCTTAGTGTTAAGATAGGTAACTCACCCCATTGAGTTAAAAATATAACCCCCAAAACATTTATAAAGATATTAAAATCACAAAAGTGATATGTTTGATTCTTATCAGTTTTAAAACTACATGTATTTTTAATCTTAGCTATAATAATGAGCAGTACTTGACTATGTATGAAACATGCAAATTGCTACGAATCCCATGAGACAAATTAGTACAGAAAGGAGACATAGATGACTATTTTTTATCTACATTTGAAGTCCATACAAGTTTTAGAAGGTACATGTAACTTTACCTACCAGAGTTCTAGAGCTGACTTTTTTCTGTGTATTCGCTTGCTAAAGCTGTGCATTTCATGTTTGTGCAGTGTTCTAACAAGATCAAGAAAATTGAAAACCTGGACACATTGCACCAGTTGCAGGTATAACCACCATTTCTCAAGCTGTGTTTCTTTTACCCTTGTTTTGTTCAACTGTTATTCCTACTCTTTACAGGTCTAAGTTAACACTTTTATTACATATTTTATTACAATGTGTGTGAAGCCATATGTCTTACGATAGATAAACAATTTGATTGTGTAACTATGCGGTGTCGTGTATCATATTGTTTCAGTATGTTTAACATTTGTTTATTGTTTCTTGAAGGTTCTGAACCTGGCCGGGAATCGCATTCGCAGCCTCCAAGGGTTGGAAGGTCATGACCTTCTGGAGTCAATCGACCTTGAAGACAATGAGGTCAGATGAAACTTGATCTCTTCTTCTCTCTCTGAGACTCTCTCTCTCTCTCTCTCTCTCTCTTCTCACTCTCTCTCTCTTCTCTCTCTTTAATTTGTTATACTTAAAATTGGGTCTACAGAATCTTCTGTTTGCTGTGTGTAGAACTCCATCAAAATTAAACTTCAGGTATTTGCTGAATTTTGATGCACGCATAGACAGTGTATCAGATCTGGGAACCCATACGATTTCGCTGTATTTTGTATGCTTGATTGTCTAGAATACAGTCAGTACGTACAGTACGGTCAGAAATACGCAGAGAAAAATTCTTAGACTACTTTTCTTCACAAGCGCATCCCAAAGCCGATCCAGTATTTTGACACATGATTGCAGTTATTGTCAGAAAACATTGAAAGAAGGATTTGTTTTAAATGTATTGGTAAACTTAAAGGGCAGCTGTCGGGTTGTGGCTCTCAAAATCTGTTCCTTAGAATGAGTTATCATGTAACTGAAACTATACTTAAAAGTTACTTGGTGATTTTGACAGCTTGATAACACAAGTCCGAAGACTTCAGACATGCTACAATGTCTTTAATCGAAGAAAGTTTGCATTCTTGGCCGAGTCAATGCAGCCCGCTCGAAAATTACTTCCCTTGGACGCGTGACGTCAGCCGCGGAATCGGCCGGGTTGAATGGTGCTCTCTTTATGCCGTGTAATGGGCGCAATCGGGTTGTCTAGTCAAGCCCTCAAGCATACTTCACGGGTAGGTGAAGAGAAACTTAGGATGGGGTGACTTCTCCCAGGCCAAAATTTCGCAGTAAAAAACAGAGTTCATAACATGTCTTCCGTTCCCCTCCTGCTTTTGTTCCACTTGAACCCTGTTTTTGTTCAACTTATTGGCAGATATTGTCACGCGTCGAGGAACACAAACACACACACACAAACACACTCACACACAGACACACACACACACACACACACACACACACACACACACACACACACACACACACACACACACACACACACACACACTGCACACACACACGTGTTATCACACATACATATACACAGACACACACACACACATACGTGTTATCACACACACACACACACACACACACACACACACACACACACACACACACACACACACACACACACACACACGCACGATAACCATCACAAACACAGTTTGACAGATTCATCTTTGATTTTTTGCGGCCGAACCCCCCTCCCCCATTTTCCACACTAGATCCACTGTTTCATCTTTGTCTCCGTCTCTCTTCCCTTTATCTTATCTCGTCTATCTACTTGAGTGAGTAACTGAAGATGTATTATCATCATCTCTTTCCTAGATTTTCCCACCGACAGAGTTGGCTTTTGTCTTGAATTCAGTACCTCACACGTACACGGTAATTGGTGTGACACCTCAAGCGGACCTTCTTCATAAGTGTACAGTGTCTGCTGACAAGGGACACGAGGGTCTGTGGTTGAGCAACTTTATGGTTTAACCGGGTGGACTGGAGGAGTAGCAACAGCATGTGAACCACTTTAGAAATGACTTGTAAAGGTTGCAGTCGGTCAGATCAAAGAAGAGAAAATGGGAACGTGGGTCTTGAGAAGATACCACCATCATAATACTTTACTTTGTGCAAGAATCAATCACGCGTACAGCATTACAGATGTCCAGCTGTAGTCTACATTGTACTGTAAACTTCACAGCGGCCTTATCGGCTTCCTCGAGTGACGTCACAGCAAGGCTAACGCTGCGGCGTCTTTCTTGTGCTGACAGAGTTGTCGGTCGCGGATTTTGAGTCGTTTCGGCCTGCCAACTGCTTTGTTTTTTTGCGGATTGTGAGAACTAGCAGAAAGTTTCACGCATTTTAATGGTTTCAAACTAATGATGAAAGTGTCTTCTTCTGGACCAAATCAACAGTCTTTAGTTGAATCAACTCGGAAAACTCTTAAACGCGTTTTTGCATGCGACTCCGCACATTTTTGAGACCAGGCAACCCGACAGCTGCCCTTTAATTAACGGTGCAACGGACACTTGCGAAGCATGTTTGAATCATGGATTATTATCAAATGCTCTGTGGAGTATGCTAATGGTTGTCTATATATATATACGACTTGTGTCTGTCTGTCTGTTCGCGATGCACGGCCAAAGTTCTTGGTCGATCTTTTTCAAATTTGGAGACCGTATTCAGCTACACCCCGGACACAACCTCATCGATGAGATATATCAACACGTGCTCTCAGCGCGCAGCGCTGAACCGATTTTGGTTTTTCTGTAGATCCACTATATCCATTCCCAGTAATTCTTCCTTATCTTCTCCAGTGTTTTGTTTTGCACGTTTATCTCCCTTCCTTCGTGTGGCGTCAATCCATATTCCCGTTACTACGTTACTATTTTTAGAAGGTCACTGCACATTACTATTTTTAGATCTCCCTTCGTGTGGCGTCAATCCATATTCCCGTTACTACGTTACTATTTTAAGAAGGTCACTGCACGTTACTATTTTTAGATCTCCCTTTCTCTACTTTTTCCCGGCGAAGCCGGTACCCGGCGAAGCGGGTAATCATCTAGTTTAAGAATACTTTAAGTGCAAAACAGGGTTCCCAGGTCTACTGTATGCTACCAAATGCAAATGTAGCATAGCAGGTGAATACATTTGTGAACCCTGAATACCGTAGCAATAGAATCTTTTTTTTAAACTGTTTCCATTTAAGCTAATAACAACTGAACACATTTGTTGCATCAAAAGGTGATTGATGCGTCAGAGATCAGCGAAATCGAGAAACTGCGCATGCTGCGTGAGCTCAATCTGCTGCGTAATCCAATCCAAGAGCTGCCGAACTGCCGCCTGGCCATCCTGTTCCGTATCCCCAGTCTCACCGAGCTGGACAGGCACAAGGTTAAGGTGGAGGAGAAGGTGAGTTGTGTGTGTGAGTGGGAAGTGAGGGCGGGGGTGGGGGGTGGACTGCCGCCTGGCCATTCTGTTCCATATCCCCAGTCTCACCGAACTGGACAGGTACAAGGTTGAGGTGGCAGACTTAAGTATAGAGTTTCTTGTATTTGCAGGAGTGTGTGTGTCAGGGGGGGTTTGGTGTGTGTGTGAGGGGCGGGAGAGAGCTGATGGGGGGAGGGAGCAGAGGGGTTGGGTGTTGGGAGAGGGGAGGGAAAAGAGGGTGGGTGTAGGGAGAGAGTGATATTTAGAGTTTGGAGAGGGGGGAAGAGGGGGAGTGGTTGGAAGAAGGAGTTTGGTGGTTGGAGGTGGTGTGTTTGGGGGAAGAGGGGCTGGTTTGTAGCTGAGCATTTGAAATTTAATTTTTTGTGTGTGTCTGTGTGCTGCCTGTGTCTGCATACGTATATAAGTGTGTGTGTGTGTGTTTTCTTTTTTTTCTTGATATCTTTTTATGAACATTTTCCATCTTGCAGATAGCAGCCAAGAATATGTTCGACCCATCATTGGAGGTCATCGCTGCCAGAGATCACATCATGCATGTCGTGTACAACTTTCTACAGCCTAGTCGTGTTTGGGACAGGTACATCTACAGTTTTCTTTGACTCTGTTTTGTTAACAGCCGTTTTATGACTAAAGTTTTTTCACTGTTTTGGGAGTTTGTTTTCTCTTTTTTTATTGTTGTTGTTGTTGCCTGTGATGTTAATTCACCCTTGATATTTTATGTGTATTTTATTGTACAGGTTTGATTCTTATGTACGTCCAATTTACTTTGTTAGTTTTCGCTTTTAAAAAGAACCAAGAGAATAATTTTAAGCCTTTATAATCTTGGTTCATGTCTCACATTTTATTCAGTACATCTCTTTGATGTCATAAATCAACATGTACAGCACTGCAGTTTTACCTTGAATTTTGTGGAAATAACTGTGGAAATAACTGTCAGATGTGTATGTGCTGTGAAAGAGTTGTTGTCTTGAAAACATTGAGGCAAACTTTCTGACGTAACATTATAGGCCTATATAGCTATTCTGGTGAACACGTGGGGGAATTCGGGGGCTGTGATTGGATGGTCTCTTCCGATCATCAAAGCATAATGCTGCGAAAGTCGGCCATTTTACTCAATATCCAAAAGCATATTGTCGATAACAAAGACGCATGGTTCCGGTTTCTTCCACGTGTATAAAGTACACGCATACCTCGCCAGGTTTGTTTCTGTGACTGGTCGACAGACGATGCCATTTGCTTTGTGTGTGTTTTTGTTGTTGCTTACTGTACATGACATACATTACGTGTAAAATCCAGTTCTTTAACAGGCAACAAACCTTACAAATTTCCAGAAGCTGCAATCTGAAGGGAACCTATCTCTGATTCTAGCAGACGATCTCTCCAATGTTTAACACAAAATCAGCAAACTCTCCTGTCACATAGAACTTCCATTGTATAGTGCAATGTTGAAATGAAGTTACCGGTCTGAAACATTTAGTCGTTTCTTCTGAGACAATCATTGTTCTCTTATCATCTACAGATTTACCGCAGTCTTCACCACGCGAATTCCCAACAGAAGTCAGACTTTCGAACATACAATATACGTAGGCAAGCATGATACGTCATGACGTCATATGATTCCTAGCATATTGACGTAATGCTAAACATCCGGTTATCTCGAGTTTTCTCCGTAATACATGTCCGTGGGTTTTTCAATGTTCGGTTATTTCCGTGGCTTCATGCGGAAAGGGAACCGTCGTCTGCAATCAACGACATGGACCATTCTGGTACGTGTTGCTGACAAAAGCATGATTTTAACACAGAATGTAATGTCAGAATAGCTACATAAACGCTATTGTGTTTTCATCGTAGCAATAGGGTCCGATATTTAGACTCGAACAAGTATAATGCGACTCGTCTTCGACTCGTCGGCATTATACTTGTCTCGTCTAAATATCGGGCCCTATTGCTACGCTGAAAACACAATAGCTGGTAATCACTACAGCAAGCAGCGCGTCTCCAAACGTGAACAGGGCCTATATAAACGTCACAGGGAAAGCATGCCTCAATGTTTCCAAGAGAAACAACTCTTTCACAGCACATACAAATCGGACAGAGTTGTTTCCGTAATTTGTCTACTGTCAGACATTATAATGTTGAGAAAAATACAAAGATGTTTGATTTTGAACTGAGATAAAGAATAATTATTTGATTATTTGATATGATTGAGAGAAAAAAAGACCAATGAAGAAGGATGCCTTATACCAACAACAAAAAAAGAAGAAAAAAAAGAGAAAAAAAGAATAAGAAAGGAAATAAACTGAGGGTTGAAGCAGCCTGCATGCAACTGGGGTCCGAAAAGAAGAATGGAATTAAAGATGTGTTTGTGTGTCCAGCACCCTGCCCAACGTGGAGACCCCGTACCCCATGCTGGTGCTGGTGGGACCCCGGGGGTCGTGCAAGAGGGACCTTGCCATAAAGCTGGTCGACGAGTTCTCAGATTACTTTGGATATGGGTGAGTCTGGAGAGAGAGAGAGAGAGAGAGAGAGAGAGAGAGAGAGAGAGAGAGAGAGAGAGAGAGAGAGAGAGAGAGAGAGAGACTCAGACTTAGACTTAGAACATTTAATTGACATAAAGGGTAAACATTTTAAGCCAAGGGCCTAAACTTACAACGTGCCCTTTACATTCACACTAACACATCCGCACGCATATACACAACATAATATAATGAATTCATATAGGCATAACATGTAAATGTACAGTAAATAAGCATAAGCACCACGGCCACACGAAACACAAAATCTAATATACGAAGTAAAACAATATGAATACTATATGCTATGAATATGTAATACTAGAGGAATACCCGGCTTCGCTGGGGTGAATCGCGAGACAGAGGCAGACAGCGTGGCGGTTCATCACAATCACCTCTGCAGGCGAAGTCCTGTCAAACGGGATTGAGAATTTTAGAGCTTATTTCTTAGCCCTATATTATCTGTTGTGGCTTCTCAAATGCCAGAACATACAGACAGACAAAAGCCGCTAGACCCCATCACAAACAGAACTCTACAATCCACAGGTTTTTGCCCACACACACACACACAAACACACACACAGAGAAGCCGTATATATATATATGTATATCTATATCTATAAATATATAGAGATAGGTGAGAGTGTATTTTTCGCGTGGCTATAAATTGATTCGACCTTTTCACTTTGACAGTAAGAACAACTTACGGGTGCAAGGGAAGCGTTCTGGACAGCGCAGTGACATTCTAAAAATAGTTACTCAGAAACGGGAATTTGGGGTGAACGGCGCGAGACAGAGACAGACAGCGTGGCGGTTCACCACAATCACCTTTGAAGGCGAAGTCCTGTCAAACGGGATTGAGAATTTTAGAGCTTATTTCTTAGCCCTATATTATCTGCTGTGGCTTCTCACATGCCTGAACATACAGACGGACAAAAGCCGCTAGACCACATCACAAACAGAACTCTACAATACACAGGTTTTTGCCCACACACACACACAAACACACACACACACAGAGAAGCCGTATATATATATGCATATCTGTATCTATAAATATATAGAGATAGGTGAGAGTGTATTTTTCGCGTGGCTATAAATTGATTCGACCTTTTCACTTTGACAGTAAGAACAACTTACGGGTGCAAGGGAAGCGTTGTGGACAGCGCAGTGGACAGCGCAGTGACATTCTAAAAATAGTAATAGTAACTTACAAACGGGAAAGCCACACGAAGGAAGGGAGATAAACGCCAAACACTGGAGAAGATAAGGAAGAGTTACTTATAATGGTGAAATGAACACAAAAACCAAAATCAGTTCAGCGCTGCGCGCTGAGAGCACGTGTTGAAATATCTCATCGATGATGTCCGGGGTGTAGCTGAATACGGTGTCCAAATTTAAAAAAGATCCACCGAGAACTTTGGCGTTGTGATGTGGTGTAGCGGCTATGGTGTGTCGGTATGGGGGCCCGGGTAGCTGAGGTGGAACCAAAATAGCTGAGGTGGAACCAAAATCGGTTCAGCGCTGCGCGCTGAGAGCACGTGTTGAAATATCTCATCGATGAGGTTGTGTCCGGGGTCTCTCTGAATAAGCCCACCAAATTTGAAGCAGATCCATCGAGAACTTTGGCCGTGTATGGCGAATACACAAATACACAAATACACAGATACACAGACACACAGACACACAGACACAAGTCGTGTATATATATAGATGACGTGAATATAATTATATAGTAATATTAATATAGTATACATTAGACAGAACTGTAAGATTCACATGATTATGTCACCGCGGGTGTGTTACTTACAGAGAACAGTTTAGATGTTTTTTTAAAGAAGATTTAAAAATATTTACAGATAAGGGTCACTCTCCTGAAAAACTGGTCAGATGTGTGACTTGAGTGCCCAAAAATAAAGTTAGTCAAAATTGAAATATTTTGGTGTGTTTAACATCTCAACTTAATTCCAACACATTAGGTTTTGAAAAGCAAGATAAACTTTTGGAAATGTTGTAATTTAAGATAATGTGTTGAAGGTTGCCTTGTCTCGCGTGTAACACAGGACACCATTAGAGGCACATTTTTACTCTTATCATAAAAAATACAAGTAATTATCATGCAATTTCCAATGAGATACAATAGAAATTGCTTCATAGAAGTACCAGAAGTTTCAAAATATACCATACACTTACATAATGGGGGGATTACTCTATGAGGACGCCAGATCGACCATTTCATCATTTACAGAAAACCTTTCCAGCAAGTGATCAGATATTGCTATCTGCAAAATTGTATGATTTAAAGAATCTCCATGAATACTTAAAACAGGTATATGGACATACTTTGAAAAATCTTGGTAATACATGCAGATATTCATCAAATGACACAGAACGTCTCGCGTGTTACAACCATGGACACCGCAAACAAACACAGACACCAATATCAGTTAACCATGGGTTTATTTCAGTCAAAACGAAACAACTTTTTATTGAAATGTGTGTCTGCCACGCCTGTCAAGAGTTGGGACTGGCAGCACCTCAACTACTTCCTCAAACTTCACAAAAAATCTCTCCTCCACAGCAGGCCACACAAACGATGATCCTTGTTTCCTAAGGAAACGGACAACCACCCCATCCAGTGTGTCAATCTGTGGACAAACAAACGAACCTTTCTTAAATGACCGGCACGGTTGGCCTAGTGGTAAGGCGTCCGCCCCGTGATCGGGAGGTCGTGGGTTCGAACCCCGGCCGGGTCATACCTAAGACTTTAAAATTGGCATTCTAGTGGCTGCTCCGCCTGGCGTCTGGCATTATGGGGTTAGTGCTAGGACTGGTTGGTCCGGTGTCAGAATAATGTGACTGGGTGAGACATGAAGCCTGTGCTGCGACTTCTGTCTTGTGTGTACGTGGCGCACGTTATATGTCAAAGCAGCACCGCCCTGATATGGCTCCTCGTGGTCGGCTGGGCGTTAAGCAAACAAACAAACAAACAAACCTTTCTTAAAATAGAAAATTAAAAATAGTAACTGAAAAGGATTACATCATGAATTAAAAATACAAGGAGCAAGTGACACCAATAAACTTGGAAATGTCTACCTCAGAAAAGCAGACAACTGAAGCTCTCCATTCATACCAACTAGGGGTAATTTGTTACTTGAAATACATGTATAAATGTAATTGATTCCATATGTAACCTGCACTTACCATGCCATGGAAAGACTTTGCTAGGAATGTCTGCACAAATCAGTATGGATACAGAAAATTCAAAAAAATGACTGCATGCAAGCAAAGTCATTCCGGTATAATAAGATTAAGATTAATGAAAAACATGTTAAAAAAATTATTTACAGTAGAAACGTACCGGTCTCTCTGATCTGCTCCTGGATCAGCATTGACTGGACTGGCAGCAAGGATAGGAGCATTAGCAGCATCCTGGCATCTGAAAAAAAGTATGCAATAGTTGGAGTCAGATATTTTAATTGCTACCACAGCTTTACATCTCACATTGAGGTACATAACAGTGCATGTTACAACCGTCAAGATCCCAAGATACACACATTGGAAACCAGAGTGGTTCTGTCCTGAACACATCCTCGTAACACAAAGAAACAAGTCGCGTAAGGCGAAAATACTACATTTAGTCAAGCTGTGGAACTCACAGAATGAAACTGAACGCACTGCATTTTTTAACAATGACCGTAGTCCGCCGCACGAGCAAAACGCAGTGAAACTGACGAGCCTGTTTAGCGCGGTAGTGGTTTCGCTGTGCTGCATAGCACGCTTTACTGCACCTCTCTTCGTTTTAACTTTCTGAGCGTGTTTTTAATCCAAACATATCATATCTATATGTTTTTGGAATCAGGAACCGACAAGAAATAAGATGGAATTGTTTTTAAATCGATTTCGGAAATTTAATTTTAATCATAATTTTTATATTTTTAATTTTTAGAACTTGTTTTTAATCCGAATATAACATATTTTTTATCCTACATACGTGAGAGAGACACCCGTGAGATAGTAATCGTTCAAATCACATGTGTGTATATCATGTAAATGAGGTCATGTCAAGCAAGTCTGGCAGGGGGGACCTGTTTTTCCACTGCTTATGATGCCAAAGTCACCGAGACAAACGTCATTATAGAAACAAAAATTGCGCTCGCTAATTACCCACGATGAATCTTTAGAACTAACACGTCACGCCACACTTTCAGAGTGACGTTTCTTTGCTTTGACGTAATAGATTGCACGAGGCTTTAGAAGAGATCGAGGTTTCAAAACAAGCGTCTTCAATTTATCTGCCTCGACTGCAGGACATTTTCAGTAAAATACACGTAAGTACAGTATGTAGGATAAACAGAATACTACATGGCTTGCTGTGTCGTACCAGATTTACACTCGTTGCTTTTTCAAATAGTGAACAGTTCAATATTTAAAAAAACTCGTGTAAATCTGGTACGACACAGCAAGCCATGTAGTATTCTCTATATATGTTTTTGGATCAGAAAATGATGAAGAATAAGATGAACGTAGTTTTGGATCGTTTTATATAAAAAAAAAATTAATTACAATTTTCAGATTTTTAATGACCAAAGTCATTAGTTAATTTTTAAGCCTCCAAGCTGAAATGCAATACCAAAGTCCGGCCTTCGTCGAAGATTGCTTGGCCAAAATTTCAATCAATTTGATTGAAAAATGAGGGTGTGACTGTGATAGTGCCGCTTCAACTTTTACAAAAAGCCGGATATGATGTCATCAAAGACATTTATCCAAACAATGTCTGGGGATATCATGCCCAGGAACTCTCATGTAAAATGTCATAAAGAGCGGTCCAGTAGTTTACTCTAAATCGCTCTACACACACACACACGCACAGACAGACACACACACACATATATATACACCACGACCCTCGTCTCGATTCTCCCTCTATGTTAAAACATTTAGTCAAAACTTGACTAAATGTAAAAATGACTACACGCTGTGTAAAATCTGCTCCAGTGCGAATGAAAATGCCAGTATCTGTCATAATTTCTGTCCCGCACGCATCGCTGACACCGCATGCGGAAAACAGCAATGGCGTCTGCTATACGAACGAGACAGCTCTGGCTATGATGAGAGATTCAAACGCTATTTCTTGAGATTCTCAACAAAACAAATGAACCTGAACCACGTCATGATCTAATCTTCATTTAGAAAAATAGAAAATAAACTAACAAGAGGCGCAAAACAATCATAAAAAACGAAAACTTCTTTTCACGTTGGACTGTACCTAGATCTACTCTCCCCATGAATTTGCCACTTGGTTGCGTTTTTCTGACAGAAAGGCATTTTTTTTTTAATTCAGTTTGTAAACATGACAAAATCATATTAGTGGTTTAAGTTCTACACGCTAAATAGTACAAATAGAGCCGTCGTAAAGCTCAAACTTACCTCAAAGGTTGTGATCACATGTACCGTCTCGCACGTCTGTCGTCAACTTTGGCGCGGACCCCGCAACAACAAAGTTTTCCTCCGTCTAACCGCGTGCTCGATTGTACGAAAACACGTTTGCACCGTGTAACCCCCGCAGGGACTCCCTTATATTCATGCGCGAATGGGTTGAAAGATCGCAAGTTTGCCAGAAAATAGTTCTGCAATGTGCTCACATGAATCGCAAATTTTCGGACACCACTTGCAGATCTATCAGAACATCTCATTAAACTTGCTTTACAGACTCAACTTGAATCTCATTCAATCGCGATTAACGACCTCGAATATTTTACTATGTCAGAGTAGAATTATCCATCCGCTGAAACAGTGTGCACAAGTTATGTTTGGGCATGGCGTTGAAGCTAAAAATAGGACACCAGGCGTGACGTGCGAGACGATTGTTTCTACATGGTCAAATGCAACCAAGTTATTATCGAAAGATCGTTTGGGCGCATCGGGCGGGTGAAATCAAATTCATACACAGGAATTTGCAACAATTGTAGAAAAATGTGTCATCAAATGGGTAAATTTGAGGCATGTGTATGCGCAGAGACAGCATGTCACACTTCGAATGGAAAAAAGTGGCGATTTCAGAGCTTCTGCAGTGCAAAGCAAATCACAGAATTTACAAACGCTTTAGTTCTTGTTCACACTGTTGCTCCAAATAACACTGAAGACATCAAAACACAAAAAAATAAAGGAAAGTAATTATTTTGTTGTTTATTTAAATGTTTTTGTACGCTGTCCTCTACTGACCAGTTTCTAGGAGAGTGACCCATTTGCTAGTTTTAACATTCGAAGGAAGAGGGAGGGACAGAGAGGGAGAGAGAGTGGGAGGGAGGGAGGGAGGGAGAGAGAGAGAGAGAGAGAGAGAGAGAGAGAGAGAGAGAGAGGAGGGGGGGGAGGGAGGGAGGGAGGGGGGGAGAGAGGGAGGGGGGAGGGAGGGAGAGTGGGAGGGAGGGAGGGAGGGAGAGAGAGAGGAGGGAGGGAGGGAGGGGGGAGAGAGGGAGGGGGGGGAGGGAGGGAGAGTGGGAGGGAGGGAGGGAGGGAGAGAGAGAGAGAGAGGAGGGGGGAGGGAGGGAGGGGGGGGGGAGAGAGGGAGGGGGGGGAGGGAGGGAGAGTGGGAGGGAGGGAGGGAGGGAGAGAGAGAGGTGGGAGGGAGGGAGGGAGAGAGAGAGGAGGGGGGGAGGGAGGGAGGGAGGGGGGGGGGGAGAGAGGGAGGGGGGAGGGAGGGAGAGTGGGAGGGAGGGAGGGAGAGAGAGAGAGGAGGGGGGGAGGGAGGGAGGGAGGGGGGGGAGAGAGGGAGGGGGGGAGGAAGAGAGAAAAAGAGAGTCAGGGACAGAGAGAGGGAGAGAGAGAACTGTCCCAAAATAGTGTTCTAGTTGACAATAATGTGCATTTCTCTCATTAGAGAGAGAGAGACAGAGACAGAGAGAGACACACACAGAGAGAACTGTCCCAAAATAGTGTTCTAGTTGAGTCAATAATGTGCATTTCTCACAAGGTAGCAGAACTTCACCTGTCCTCCAGTGAGAAAGCAATGTTTTAGTCATGCAGGTTTCCAAGACCTACATTATTCACAGCATAATTGTGCTTCTGTGTAAACTGAAAGTGATCAAACATTGTACATGTATTGGCTGCAGGATGTCCCACACATCACGAACCCCCAAGGCTGACGAAGTAAACGGAAAGGATTACTTCTTCGTTACCTCAGAGAAGTTTGAGATGGACATCAAAATGGTATGACAATAGACACATGCGCATGCATGTCCACATTTTGTTTAACATGCAATGTACGTATCAATATACTCAGCGTTTTGCCCTTTTTATAGACTGCATTTTTTTCCTTCTATTTATATTGACATTGCAGTTTTAGTTTGCCAGGGTATTGTGTGCTTCCTATTTGGCATGATTTTTACAGCTTATATTTACTTCAAAAGCAAAATTATAGCATGATTTTAACATGACAGATTGCAAAATGCAACAGAGGCACAACTGACTGTGAGAACAGCTAGGAGTGCAAGCGGCGAGTCTGTAGCTCAGACGGTAGCGTTTTTCCTTTTAAACTACAGTCAAACCTGCCCTAGAGACCACCTGCCCTAGAGACCACCTGCCCATTAAGACCACCCATAAGGATCCCCAACGGTTTTAACGACTATATAAATCACCTGTCTAAAGAGACCACCTGTCTAGAGAGACCACCTGTCTAAAGAGACCACCTGTCTAAAGAGAACACCTGTCTAAAGAGAACACCTGTCTAAACAGACCACCTGTCTAAAGAGAACACCTGTCTAAAGAGACCAACTGTCTAAAGAGAACACCTGTCTAAAGAGACCACCTGTCTAAAGAGACCACCTGTCTAAAGAGAACACTTGTCTAAAGAGAACACCTGTCTAAAGAGAAAACTTGTCTAAAGAGAACACCTGTCTAAAGAGACCACCTGTCTAGAGAGAACACCTGTCTAAAGAGACCACCTGTCTAAAGAGAACACTTGTCTAAAGAGAACACCTGTCTAAAGAGACCACCTGTCTAAAGAGACCACCTGTCTAAAGAGAACACTTGTCTAAAGAGAACACCTGTCTAAAGAGAACACTTGTCTAAAGAGAACACCTGTCTAAAGAGACCACCTGTCTAAAGAGAACACTTGTCTAAAGAGACCACCTGTCTAAAGAGAACACTTGTCTAAAGAGAACACCTGTCTAAAGAGACCACCTGTCTAAAGAGAACACCTGTCTAAAGAGACCAACTGTCTAAACAGACCACTTGTCTAAAGAGAACACCTGTCTAAAGAGACCACCTGTCTAAAGAGACCACTTTTTCTCAGTCCCCTGGGTGGTCTCTTTAGACAGGTTCGACTGTACTTTTTTTGCTGTTGGAGCGGAGTCAACTTTGTGCACACTACAGTGTTCTAGATGAGCAAACGTGTAGCAAAGACCTGTACGCGTACGTGTAGATATTACGTCACCCGTGGCTCACTGTTTTCCTCCAATGCTCCAAATCATACGTTGTTTTGCTCCCACCAAGACGTGTAGATCTTCGCAAATACGTGACGTAAAAACTAGATTTGATGACGTTATACGTTACCCATACACGTTCCTGTACACGTGCTGAAAAGTTCCACATCTAGATCTGTCTACTCTCTTCGGTGTCTGGACACCCTTCATGTGTGCACAAATGTGTAGGATAAAGATCCCAGGCTCACAGCAGAAGTCTGAGGGCTTGGTAAAACTGTCTTCAGCATACAGTCGAACCCACTTAAAACGAACACGCTAGTTACGAATTTTGACTTATAACGTATTAGTTTTAAGTTCCCAACTGAATACCTCTTTCTTCATGCTTAAAAAAAATGCTTAAAACGAATTCTTTATAACGAATTTATGCTTATAACGAGCACTTTTTGGATTCCCAAGCATGCATAATGTCTGTAATTTACTCACGCTTATGACGAAATCTTTAAACTCGTCCCGAGATCGACATATCATGGGAATTTGAGAAGTTTGAATACATGTGTCAAAGTCTTCCCTTGCGTCGACTGCTTGAACCATTGCTCAACCGATCACTGAATAAAGTTAAACTGATTACACTGTACTCACAAAACAATTTCAAATTTAGAATCAAAGTGATTGATAGCTCAGACACTGAACATGAATGACTGACTGACGTTTATTTCCTTCGCGAATACCAAAAACGAAACATCAATGTTTAGGAAGCCATTGCCAAAAAATATAGATGCCAGAGTGGTTTCCCTTGGACAAGGGAAACCACACTCTCAACGTTTGCGTTCGCCGGTTCGCGATAGTTTATCAGTCAGTCAGTGCTTTCGATTTGGATTTGAACATCATGTTGCAACAAACAAAAAAAACCTAAATTGGCCAAGGTTTGCTACCCGTCGCCAAGGTAAGTGATTCCGGACAAATGATAGGAACACCGCGAATGTGGACAGTGTCAGTGTGTGCGTGTGTGTGACCAAAAACGTAACAACTGGATGAAACATCTGTGTGCTCACTCTCACTCAAACTCAACAATCATCACTCAACATGAGACACACATGAACATGTAACTGAATATGTCACTTTATTGTCTAAACGTGAAGCAGCATGAAAGTTGCGAAAGAAACAAATTGAAACACCATAAAATGTACAAGACTTAAAAAAAAACAAAAAACAAAAAAAAATCAATCAATTTTCTTAATACGAATTTTGGTTAAGACGAACTTTTTTTCCGATCCCCAGTGATTCGTCTTAAGCGAGTTCGACTGTATTATCAATCCATGTCCCAGTTGGTCCTCAGAGAACATTTATCTCGAATAGTCAGTCAGTCAGTCTATCAGGATTGCGACCTTGTTTACAGCCTAGTACTTGTAACATAGGACGCTTCTCAGTCTAGCACTCGTAAGTAAGGTAACTCCTATTTGTTAAATTGAGGTGATGTATTCGAAAGAAATACAGGGTCACACTGTCAAACTCCCTTTTAAGACCTTAAAAAATGCTGAGAAAAACAGGTTGAGAGGGGGTTGGGGGGGGGGGGGGGAGGTTTAAAGGGGGTTCCACAGTACTTTCTGGCAACCTGAATGATGTGGAGAATTCTGGAAAAGATAACAAAGTACTGTGTGGATGTGTGATCAACAGGGCCGGTTCGTCCAGACCTACAGAAACAACAACAGCTGGTACGGTCTACAGATGGAAGCCATTGAGGGTGTGGCCAGAGAGGGACTGGCATGCGTGGTGCACATGGAACTGGAGGTACGTCTTGTCAAGTCTAGAAAAGAACATGACTGCGTGTGAAGTAGGAACATTCTCCCTGGGGAAAAAAATCACAGCAGCGAGTACCATGGGACGATTGTTTTGTTCCTTGGCTCAATCGACCGATTCTGTATATATTATAGCTCTCACGTGCTGTTGTGAGCTCTTACTGAGGCACAACATTTTGGACTTTAAAAAACAAAAACAAAACAAGGGTAAAGGTAGTCCCCAAAACCATGGTTCGCATGGTCGTAGGGAAGCAAGATGTTAGAGATCTCAACTTCTATATGGCGAGCTTTGTGTGGGAGGTGCCCATCTGTTCTTCCTCGCTGCCTTTGCCTTCTTAATTAAAGCAATGTCAGCTGAGGCCACTTTGCATGATTCTGTAGTATTATCTGACATACGCTTTGTAGTAATTGTTTAAATTAGTCAAATTATATCCATTAGTTTGGCTTTACTTGTAAAATTCACACACGCTCTTCACCTGCATAATACCTTCACTGCGTTTTACAGGGAGTGCTGACGCTACAGAACACGTACTATGAGCCACACTACTTGTGGAATTCACACACATGCCTTCATTGCATTTTACAGGGAGCCTTAACACTAAAGAACAGGTCACATACTTCGAGCCACACTACTTGTGAAATTCACGCACATGCTTCACCTGTATAATATTTATTTCTTCACAGCATTTTACAGGGAGTGTTGACGCTAAAAAATACCTACTTTGAGCCGGGCCGGGCCGGACACGGGTCAACTTTATGTGGCATAAAAAATACCTCTGTCATATTCTGCCATAAGTGCAGGTGGCTGATTACACCTAAACACTCATACACCTGGGTAGCGCGACTCTGTTGCTGCTAGCTTTCCACTGGGAGGAAGCAACCCAAATTTCCAAGCGATAGGACAATAAAGTAATAACAAGTTGCATAAGGCGAAATTACAACATTTAGTCAAGCTGTCGAACTAACAGAATGAAACTGAACTCACTGCATTTTTACAGCAAGAGCGTATACTCGTAGCATCGTCAGTCCACCGCTCGATGCAAAGGCAGTGAAATTGACAAGAAGAGCGGGGTAGTAGTTGCGCTGAGAAGGATAGCACGCTTTTCTTTATCTCTATTCTTTTGAACTTTCTGAGCGTGTTTTTAATCCAAACATATCACATCTATATGTTTTTGGAATCAGGAACCCACAAGGAATAAGATGAAATGGTTTTTAAATCAATTTCGGAAATTTTATTTTTATAATAATTTTTATATTTTTAATTTTCAGAGCTTGTTTTTAATCCGAATATAACATATTTATATGTTTTTGGAATCAGAAAATGATGAAGAATAAGATGAACGTAAATTTGGATCATTTTAAAAACAAATTATTTTTTTTACAATTTTCAGATTTTTAATGACCAAAGTCATTGATTAATTTTTAAGCCACCAAGCTGAAATGCAATACCGAAGTCCGACATTTGTCGAAGATTGCTTGGCCAAAATTTCAATCAAGTTGATTGAAAAATGAGCCGGATATGACGTCATCAAAGGTATTTATCGAAAAAAAGAAAAAGACGTCCGGGGATATCATTCCCAGGAACTCTCATGTAAAATTTCACAAAGATCGGTCCAGTAGTTTGGTCTGAATCGCTCTACACACACATACGCACAGACAGACAGACAGACAGACACACACACACACACACACACACACACACACACACACACACACACACACACACACACACACACACACACACACCAAGACCCTCGTCTCGATTCCCCCTCTACGTTAAAACATTTAGTCAAAACTTGACTAAATGTAAAAAGGAAGAAAATAATATAAAATAAAATAACCTTAACTGCGTTTTACAGGGAGGGTTGACGCTGAAGAACACATACTTTGAGCCGCGCTATGTGCTTGTGATGCCGCTGGACAGAGAGGCCCATGAGCAGCGACTGAGGGACCGGGGGGGGTGCCCAGAGGAGCTAATAGAGTGCACGCTCAATAAAGAGGTTGTTTACTGCAAGTACAACCAGGACCACCCCGGCTTCTTCGACATGATGATCAACAGTGGTATGTACTGCTGAATGGTGTGTGCTTCCTATTATAAATCAGCTTACAGCCTGTCTTTAACTGGGCGAAGTCGACATGATGATCAACAGTGGTATGTACTGCTGAATGGTGTGTGCTTCCTATTATAAATCAGCTTACAGCCTGTCTTTAACTGGGCGAAGTCGACATGATGATCAACAGTGGTATGTACTGCTGAATGGTGTGTGCTTCTATATATATATATACGACGTGTGTGTGTGTCCGCGATGCACGGCCAAAGTTCTCGATGGATCTCTTTCAAATTTGGTGGCCATATTCAGGTACACCCCGGACACAACATGGTCGATGAGATATTTCAACACGTGCTCTCAGCGCGCAGCGCTGAACCAATTTTGGTTTTTCTCTGGATCCATTCCCAGTAACTCTTCCTTATCTTCTCCAGTGTTTTCAGCATTTATCTCCCTTCCTTCGTGTGGCGTCAATCCATATTCCCCTTTCTATTTTTAGAAAGTCACTGTCGACAACGCTCAATCCATATTCCCGTTATACTATTTTTAGAAGGTCACTGTCCCGGCGAAGCCAAGTATTACTCTTCTCCAGTGTTTTGCGCGTTTATCTCCCTTCCTTCGTCTTCGTGCGGTGCGCCGGCAAAGCCGGCGTACACCCGGCAAAGCCGGGTCTTCGGCTCAACTTCTTCACGGCGAAGCGGGTATTCATCTAGTCCTATTATAAATCAGCTTACAGCCTGTCTTTAACTGGGCGAAGTCGACTACTCAAAGTATACTTTGCAAAGTTGGCCGCACCGAGCTTTATTTAATTAACACTGAGTTTTTGGCAAAAAGACTTCGCGAAGCCCGGCTCAATTAAGAATCATCTTTAATGAAAGCAGAAAGGAATATGCCTGATGTTAAGTATGAATATTCTGCGTGAGAAAAACTCACAGCAAGTAGCACCATGGGATGATTGGTTTTTTTTCTTGGCTTCAACTGGTTCAACATGTAGCTCTCACTTGATTGCTGTTGTCTATGTCTGGAGTGCTTACTTCCATTGATCTTTATTATGAGCCTGTTCTTGGATTTGAAAAGCGATTTAAACAAAAGATAATTGGCAGAGAGATATGGAGAGAATGCTTTATTTGAGCCATGTTGAGGTTTGGAATACGCACATTAAATGTGAATATACCACAAACTACTTCACTCTTGCAGATGAAAGATGTTTGGTAGAGAGAGAAAGGGGGAGGGGTGGGTTGGGCTGGCAACATGCATATTTAGACCATGTTGAGTGAGGAACGAAATACTCACATGAAGTGTGAATTCACCACATTAAAGAGTTTTAACCTACATGTATTTCAGAGGACATCGCGGATGCGTATCACCATCTGCGCCGCCTGGTGATGGACTACCTGGGGATCAGCCCCTCAACGCCAGTCACCAGCAGCCAGCCCTACCAGACCGACATCACGGAGGGCGACAACTACCAGGCCATGACCGGTGCCGCTTTTACCAATGCTATGGGGGCTCGAACCTGGTCCAAGCCGTCCATCCCTGACAGCATGTCGCAGGCACAGGGACCCATGGGCTCAGCCACTGGCCGGGGCATTGTGGTAAGCTGCTGCTGCTCTGTGTTTTGAACGATTGGAGACTTTATAGTAGAGACATCCAGATTTTCCTTCGTCAAAAGTTCGTGAGTTCCGATGTTCGCGAGTTTGTTGAAGTGGTGACGTCACATCCCGTCACGGTCACCACCTTCTAATTTCGGTCCAGATCTACGCGAAGTTCTTCGTGCGTTCGTCTGTTTTTCGAAACAGTGATGACGAGTTGTGTTATATATGACGAGTCTTTTTTATCGGAATATTCCAGGCATCTGAATATGCTGGGTACACAAGCAACACTGAATTTTTTTTTGATTTTTAGATTCATTCCTGTAAAATCTCCCAACTCTAAAACAAATAGGTCTAGTGGAAACAAGTGTCTTGTGCAAGAGAGATCAAGGGAGATAATTGGCAGGATATGTCGCCCGTCGACTCAAGTTCTGAGTTTTGTGTGGGTATCCGTGTTCATGCACTACGCCTCCAAAATGAACAGTTTACAGATGCACAGTCCACAGAAGCGTCGTAAAGATATTAAACTTTAACACTGCGCACATAAAACATATTTTTAACATTATGAAAAGGACTAAAAGTACTCACGAAGATTGCTGATTGAGGTTCGTCAAACATGCCTTTTTCACCACGCAGATCCCGATCTTCGGCAAGCAGTGGTGAGCGCCAAAAACCAAGCGCATGCGCATTGAGGCACAAAGTTAAAAATAGAGAGGAAATCCCCACCACCGACGAATGTTCGTCTGACGAAGGTTGAATCTGGATGTCCCTACTAATGTAAGACACGCCGGGCGTGTAGCCTTATGGTTAGGACTTCGGCCTTCAGTTTGGAAGGGCCTGGGTTTGAATCCTTCCAGGTGAGTTAAGGGTGTGGGTTTTGGTTGTTGCTGTGTGGGACATTATATATTGAATAGTTCTTTTTGATGTGCAGGAGGAGGAATCTTACAAGAGACGTCACAGCGCAGCCAAAGAGGTGGTCGCTGGCTACGTGCCTCCCATCTATGAGCAGATTCTCACCCAGTAAGTCTTGTGGTCTCTTGCCACTTACAAAGCACCTTTTTAAAAATATAATTTGAAGAGTTCCAAAAAAAACACAAATATTTATACTTGTGCATTGATGTATAGACTGTGATGTTTGTGATGGATTGGATAAGGATAAAGGATAAGATTCATATAGTTCTGTGAGGTGACCCTCTTGGAAATTCGGGCTGCTTTCTCCCTGGGGAAAGCGAGCTGTCATACAGTATAGTTACGGCGCTACCCATTTAAAAAAAAGTCTTCCTGCATGCTTGTGTTCAGGTTTCCAAGCCCTGAGACTTTCAGTGCGAACTTGGGTTCCTTGTGGTGCGCATGCTTGTATGCATCATCCTACAGTGGGGACCCCCCTTTTAGGACTTGATTTTCTCAGAGTTGTGGAGGTCTTAAAAGGGGGTTTCTTCTGAATCCTGGCAACCAAATCATTGTTCACATACTCCTGTGCAGATTCCCGCGCACAGCCCCCCAGACAGTGGAGGAGCAGCAAGGACTTGGACTGGAGAGCACTAGCGACAATCGCGCCACCTCCGCCCCAAACAACAATGCCACCACCTGCTTCCCACCAAACCCCGACATTCCCATCATCCCCGGCTCTCCCGACTCCACTTCTTCTAACGCCTCCAGCGGCTCCAACCTCTCCGACCTTGACTCCGCCACGGAGCTGCAGCGACCAGGGTCGCCCAAAGCGCATCCCGGTGCGCCCGTCGCCAGCACCCAGCTCGCGTCGAATGACATTCTGCCCACGCAGGTCAACCCGCTGAGCTTGATTGCCGAGAGGGGATACAACTCTTCCTCCAAGTCCCGCCTTCCTGAAGCCAGACCTCTATCAGGCGGTCGGCAACTCCTGGGTTCGGGTCACGGCAACAGACCGGGGTCGGAGCGACATAAAGTGTTGCCCCCTATTGCTGCACAATGATTGAATATCAGGAAACAGAACTTGACAGAAATTTAGTTTATTTTGTGACAGATACGCCTGTGATTTTACTGTTCACATTTGTTACATATTCAACTACTTTACATTCTTCTGTGATATTTTAACTGTACAGGCTGGAACATTTGTGCCGACAGTCCCTGTTTTCCCTTTATTTGTCAAAATAATTTTAAAAAAAATTATGTCAGATGGTTTCATGTTAACATTTACTGAAAAATAATTGGAGTTAGGGTAGGTGGGCTTTTTCCACCTATGTTTGCTGTAACATTTAAGATCTGTGAGAGAAGGCAGGTATTTGATACAGAGGAAGCAATGAACTCTTCAATTCTAGCTGTGCAAGTGTGAGTCAGATAGTGTATGAAGTCTGAATATGTTGTATAGGTAGAATTATTTTATCATGCATTTAATAATGAGCCAATTTAGGTACATTAGAAGTTTGTTTGCATAATGGACTGTTTATAAAGAAAAGAAAGTGCGTGCATTTGTTCTCTTTGCTCAGATGTGCAGATTTCCAAAGGGAATGTATGTGCCTGAAAGTACCGGTATGTGTATGCATCAGTGACGTGTCACAGTGTGTGTGTGTGTGTGTGTGTGTGTATGTGTATTTGAACCGTTTTACTCCATCACAAATAATAATAATAATAATAATGATTACTTATATAGCGCGTAAACCTCGAGGTGACAAGCCCAGAGCGCTTTACACTTTACACAAACACACGGAGAAACACACTGTTGACATGTCATGCATTTTATTCACAATGAGTAAAACATCTTTGACAGCTATGGTGAATGATGATCGTAACTTTTTTCTCTCCAAAACTACCAGTACAAAACAGTAAATTATTAAAAGAACAATTACATTCACACAGTAATGGCCAATGTTCATACAGTTCCCACCTTCAGATTATTTTGCCAAAAAATGCACACAACGCACACCCCAACAAACACACACACACACTCCCCAAGTAAGTCCCAGATATCCACTCATTCAAGTGTCGTACACATGAGAATAAAACGCTGCTATTGTCTCTTGAGTGCTCGCTTTCCTTCTCCTTTCTTGGGCTTGACTTTACCGCGCAGTGTTCGCTGCCGCTTCATCTCATCCTTGAAGTCTTGATGTTCATCTCTGAAAACGGTCAACCACTCGTTAAAAAAGTCAAATGAATATTGCATTCCACTTTGACGTGTGTTTTGTTTTGTCAATAATTAAACGTTTCAATAACCTTTAATTCTTGTTTTTTGATTCTGAATTTTGGAATGTTACTTGTTAGCAGTTGGACCTTAATTTTTGTCATAAATGAAACACTCCAATAACTTACCATTATTGTGCTGGAGGTATCCCACGAACACTATACTGTAATCGACTTCAGAAATTTTCATGCCGATAATACATGATAAAGAAGGATTCGTTGTGCCCGATCAGGGGCTAGTTCACCAAAAATTGGGGACATACTAACCATTTTTTAGCAAACGCCACCCAAAGCCGCTTTGGCCGGGTAGAAATTCCGTAGTTTTCAAGTCTATGGATAAAGATCGCGTAAGAAAATGACGTAGAAAGGCTTTGACGTCATTTAATGCATCATGGCGTCATGCCTCCCTGCATTCTTTTTCTCTCGCGTGGTGTGTGTGTGCATTTTGGGCACATGTGTTAGTGTTACTGTTTGTGTATGTGTGTGTGTGTGCGTGGGTGCGTGCGTGTGTGTGTGCACATGTCTGTTCTCGTGTGTGTCAGTGTGTGTAAGAGAGAAAGAGAGAGAGAGAGAGATGTGGTTATTTATGTGTGTGTGCATACATGCATGCGTGCGTGTGTGTGTTTCTGTGTCTGTGTACAGGCGGAAGGTATCGTTCACTGGACCACCACTATCATAGTAATAATACTATGATAGTGGTGGTCCAGTGAACGATACCTTCCGCCTGTGGTCTGTGAAAGAGAGAGAGAGAACGTGGTTATTTATGTGTGTGTGCGTACATGCATCAGCATGCGTGCGTGTGTGTGTGTGTCTGTGTCTTTCTGTGTCTGTGTAAGAGAGAGAGAGGGAGAATTGAACTTTATTGAACTTTATTTAACAAGGATTAAGATTTAAGGCTACGCCTTTTCTTACAATCTGTCCTTGAGAGAGAGAGAGAGAGAGAGAGAGAGAGAGAGAGAGAATGTGTGTGTGCGTGAGTTTGTGTGTGTGTGTGTGTGCCGTGTGCGTGTGTGACTGACTTAGGGTGTGTGTATGTGTGTGAGTGTGAGAGAGAGAGAAAGAGAGAGAGAAAGCTGATTTGTCCTTCGCTGGGGGTACTGTGCCTTGGCATTGCACTTCTACTTAATTTTTATTTGATTGTTTTTGGCATTCGAGAATAAACTAGTTCCTACATGCCATCTTTATTATAACTTCCACAACCCCTCTTTTGGTAATTCAACCCCCCCCACCTAAAACATGGTAGGTATGTCGGTTACATAAACGCTGAGTAACATCACAGACCAATTCTTTTAACTTTTTTTTGCATTGTAGAATAAACTATAGTTTCTACCTGCCATCTTTATGTACTTCCACAACCCCAACAAAAGTCTTTTGGAAAT
This sequence comes from Littorina saxatilis, assembly GCF_037325665.1. Taxonomy (NCBI): domain Eukaryota; kingdom Metazoa; phylum Mollusca; class Gastropoda; order Littorinimorpha; family Littorinidae; genus Littorina; species Littorina saxatilis. Next base: position 58,548,232 of record NC_090248.1, on the reverse strand, counting down.
TCAAACCCCCCCCCCCCCCCCCCCCACACACACCTAAAACATGGTTGGTATGTCGGTTAGGCCTAAAAACAAATATAGGTGTGGTTACGGTAACCCGACCTACCCTATTTTTAGGGGCCGACCCTATAACTTTTTATTACATTTGTACAAAAAATAATAACTTTTTTTTTTTAAAAACCCGAGTGCAGAAAACGCAATGAAAGCGAAAGCGCTCGAGTCGCACACTTATTTCCCTGTCAAGTAGGTTTAATTTGTACACATTAGAAAAAAAAGTTTAAAAAAAAGTGATTGCCTACCTTCCTACCCTATTTTTTTTGGCTATGTTACCTTAACCACACCTATTTTTTTGGCTATGTTACCTTAACCACACCTATTTTTTTTGGCTATGTTACCTTAACCACACCTATTTTTTTGGCTACATTACCTTAACCACACCTATTTTTTTGGCTATGTTACCTTAACCACACCTATTTTTTTTGGCTATGTTACCTTAACCACACCTAATTTTTTTGGCTATGTTACCTTAACCACACCTATTTTTTCGGCTATGTTACCTTAACCACACCTATTTTTTGGCTATGTTACCTTAACCACAATGTTTTTTTGGCTATGTTACCTTAACCACACCTATTTTTTCTGGCTGTTACCTTAACCACACCTATTTTTCTTGGCTATGTTACCTTAACCACACCTATTTTTTTTTGGCTATGTTACCTTAACCACACTTTTTTTTTTTGTGGCCTTACATAACGCTGAGTCACATGACAGACTGCATGATTCTGTTCACATTACGCTCCTTGACACGTCTAATATCAGTTGGTAGCGCGCTGGATTTGTATCCAGTTGGCCGCTGTCAGCGTGAGTTCGATCCCAGGTTCGGCGGAAATTTATTTCAGAGTCAACTCTCTTCGGTGTCCGAACTCCCCCCCCCCCCCCCCCCCCCCCCCCCGTGTACACTACATTGGGTGTGCACGTTACAGATCCCACGATTGACAAAAGGGTCTTTCCTGGCAAAATTGCTTTGGCACAGTTAATAATTGTCTACCTATACCCGTGTGACTTGGAATAATAGGCCGTGAAAGGTAAATATGCGCCGAAATGGCTGCAATTACTGGCCGTATAAAATTTCATCTCACACGGCATCACTGCTGAGCGCCTAGAACTGTACCCACGGAATATGCGCGATATAAGCCTCATTGATTGATATTACATCAAGTACACACCTGTACAGCCCATAATTTCTGAGGGTGTGGAACAGCATGGTGAGATCTCTGTACGGTGGATAGTAGTCGACCACCCTCCTGTCCAGGTGCTTGGGCTTTTCGCTAAAGATGCGAACAACCTTGGTGGACTTGGGTGTGGTGGGTCGAGAAACCTCACCAAATATCTTGGCAGACAGACGAGCCATTCTCCTTGCGTAAGCACTCATGGCTGCAGATTCTGAAATCGCAAATAAATTTGTGAGTGGAAAGAGCCAACACAATGTGTAAGGACAGCATATCCTATGGTCATGCACCGCTGATTTGTGACGTCAAATGACAGACATCAATAAATCAAAGAACTGACATTGGGTCTCTAAGTCAAAACACAAAATTCCTGTAAAATGTGAAAGATCCCAATTCCCACTTCTCCCCTTTTCACCCCATTTTTTCACGAAAATTTACTCTTTTCAATTTCTCTCTAGTCTAGATCTCTCTCGCTCTACAATTATTTATCGCAGTGGCTACACTTACGCCGCCCGTAACTTTTCCCTTCTTTGCTTTGATTACGCCACAAAGCATTTCCCCGCCAGGGCCGCGCTCTACTTCCGGTTTGATCCGGTTTGGGCGGCCATTTTAAAGCGTGGATCGAGTGAGGACAGACGTGTTCAACAGTTCATAGCGTTTCTACCCGTATTACTTTAGGCCGGTTTACTTTAGTCATGGATAGCGGACTTCACAGCGAAGCAGTTTTGACAGTAGGAAGTACGTTCGAGTCCAGGGGAGGACGTGGAGGGGCAGGCGCACTCTATACTTAGGCGCTTACTACAGACCCGACGTAGCAGACGAACAGAGCCTACTGAAGTTCAGCGCGTCACTCCAAAGGGCATCTCAGCAACACAACGCTTTCCTCCTGGTGGGAGGTGACTTCAACTTTCCAGGCATGGATTGGAACACTGGAACTATTAACCTTTGCCGGATGCCGCTTTTGACTACACACTCCCGACGATGCGGGTTTGTCTGAACCCATACATTTGAAAGAGGGTTTTTACCGTTTATTCCTCTAACGACGATGCGGGTTTGTCTGAACCCATACATTTGAAAGAGGGTTTTTACCGTTTATTTCTCTAACGACGGGGTGGGTTCAGGGAAACCCACAGCGCTACTTCAGTGGTTGCATCGAGTTTCTCCCTTCACCGACTTCTTGCAGGGGAGGGAGAGGGGGAGGGAGAGGGGGAGGGAGAGGGGGAGGGAGAGACTGAGAGAGACTGAGAGACTAAGAAAGAGAGGGAGAGAGAGACTAAGAAAGAGAGAGACTAACAAAGAGAGAGAGAGAGACTAAGAAAGAGAGAGAGAGAGACTAAGAAAGAGAGAGAGAGAGAGACTAAGAAAGAGAGAGAGGGAGACTAAGAAAGAGAGAGAGACTAAGAAAGAGAGAGAGACAAAGAAAGAGAGAGAGAGACTAAGAAAGAGAGAGAGAGAGACTAAGAAAGAGAGAGAGAGAGACTAAGAAAGAGAGAGAGAGAGAGAGACTAAGAGAGAGAGACTAAGAAAGAGAGAGACTAAGAGAGAGAGAGAGAGAGAGAGAGAGAATAAGAAAGAGAGAGAGAGACTAAGAGAGAGAGAGAGAGAGACTAAGAAAGAGAGAGAGAGACTAAGAAAGAGAGAGAGAGAGACTAAGAAAGAGAGAGAGAGAGACTAAGAAAGAGAGAGAGAGAGAGACTAAGAAAGAGAGAGAGAGAGAGACTAAGAAAGAGAGAGAGAGAGAGAGACTAAGAAAGAGAGAGAGAGAGACTAAAAAAGAGAGAGAGAGACTAAGAAAGAGAGAGAGAGAGAGAGAGAGACTAAGAGAGAGAAAGAGAGACTAAGAAAGAGAGAGACTAAGAGAGAGAGAGAGAGAGAGAGAGAGAATAAGAAAGAGAGAGAGAGACTAAGAGAGAGAGAGAGAGACTAAGAAAGAGAGAGAGAGACTAAGAAAGAGAGAGAGAGAGAGACTAAGAAAGAGAGAGAGAGAGACTAAGAAAGAGAGAGAGAGACTAAGAAAGAGAGACAGAGACAGAGAGAGAGAGAGACTAAGAAAGAGAGAGAGAGACTAAGAAAGAGAGAGAGAGACTAAGAAAGAGAGAGAGAGAGAGACTAAGAAAGAGAGAGAGAGAGAGACTAAGAAAGAGAGAGAGAGAGACTAAGAAAGAGAGAGAGAGAGAGACTAAGAAAGAGAGAGAGAGAGACTAAAAAAGAGAGAGAGAGACTAAGAAAGAGAGAGAGAAAGACTAAGAAAGAGAGAGAGAAAGAGAGACTAAGAAAGAGAGAGAGACTAAGAGAGAGAGAGACTAAGAAAGAGAGAGAGAGACTAAGAGAGAGAGAGAGAGACTAAGAAAGAGAGAGCGAGAGACTAAGAAAGAGAGAGAGAGAGACTAAGAAAGAGAGAGAGAGACTAAGAAAGAGAGAGAGAGCGAGAGACTAAGAAAGAGAGAGAGAGAGACTAAGAGAGAGAGAGACTAAGAAAGAGAGAGAGAGAGACTAAGAAAGAGAGAGAGAGAGAGACTAAGAAAGAGAGACAGAGAGAGAGACTAAGAGAGAGAGACAGAGAGAGAGACTAAGAGAGAGAGACAGAGAGAGAGAAACAGAGAGAGACAGACAGAGAGAGAGACAGACAGAGAGAGAGAGACAGAGACAGACAGTCAGATAGACAGTCAGATAGACGGATAGACAGACAGACAGACAGAGCAACTGACAACAGACATACAGACAGAGAGATACGGACAGACAAACAGAGAGACAGACAGTCTCTTGGAGACAAACAGGCAGACAGACACTGTTCCGCCGCTTTGGTAATTATGGGTGTAGCAGAACCCGCGCCGTCGGCAGAGGGATAGTTACAATCACTACTACTCTTTAAAAGTATGGGTATGTGTGAACCCGCGCCATCGGTAGTGTTTATGTAAATTATCATAATCAATTAATTCTGATGTTTTGTCATGTACACACTAAAAATTTGCAGACAGAGAGCAAATTAGGTGTGTGAGAGATACTTAAAATTTCAAAACGATACCTTTAATGGTTCCAGAGTTACAATGATTTTAGTGTGTCTCTGGGTACAGGTGAACCCAGGAAGCACGGCAAAGGTTAAGAGCAAATCTCCCTGCCCGAGACTCCATAATGACTTTATCAACATCGTCTACGACAACGGCCTAGAGCAGCTTGTGAAGGAGCCGACCAGAGATGACAACACGCTGGATCTCTTCCTAACGAATTGTCCCCAGCTCGCCCCACGTGTGGAAGTTGTTCCCGGCCTGTCTGACCACAACATCCCATACTGCGAATTCAACATCTGCATACCAAGAAAGAAGCAACAGCAGCGAGAGATTCCCCTGTACAACAGAGCTGACTGGCCGACGCTGCGGCAGGCTGCCACAGAACTGAGCGCCGACCTTCAACAGATGCAGGACACTGCCACTACAGAGGAGCTATGGACAACCTTCAAGGAAAAGCTCCAGAAATCAGTGAAGACGTCTGTGCCACACAAGATGTCCCGGCCTAAAGTCAGTCAGCCCTGGGTGACCGCTGACCTGCAAAGCCTGATCAACAGAAAAGACCGAGCCTACCGCAACATGAAGAAACTCGGCTCCGACAACCTCAAAGCCTACATGAAACATCTGCGTAGGGAAGTACAGCGGCGGCTGCGCCACAGCTACTGGAAATACCTCAACAACATCTTCACAGGTGAAGATGACCCGGAAAGAGCTGGAAAGAACAAGCGTTTCTGGACGTATATAAAGAACCAGGAATCTACCGGCACCGGTGTTGCACCTCTGAAGAAGGATGGCCAGCTGACGTCCGACCCAATAGCACAGGCGGAGGTCCTCAACGCACAGTTCCAGTCAGTGTTTGGCGACAGCGCTGCGCTCAGTGAGGAAGAGTTTGAGGCCAGGACTGGCGTGCCGGTTTGCGCCTCGAGCACTCCTCCCATGGAAGAGATCCACATCACAGCGCATGGCGTACAGAAACTGATGGTGAACTTGAATCCAAACAAGGCGACAGGACCTGATGGGATTAGCCCACGGGTTCTCAAAGAACTGGCAAAGGAGCTGGCACCAGGCCTCACCGCCGTCTTCCAGTCATCACTTACCACCGGCTCAGTTCCAGCTGACTGGAAGGACGCGCATGTCACTCCGATCTTCAAAAAGGGAGAGAAGTACAATCCAGCCAATTACAGGCCGGTGTCTCTCACCTGCGTGGCGTGCAAGCTCATGGAGCACATCGTGGTGAGCGCCATGCTGCAGCATTTTGACAACAATGACGTCCTCGACGATAATCAACACGGCTTTCGTCGAGGTCGGTCCTGCGAGACTCAGCTCCTGGACTTCACCGAAGAGCTCACGAGCAACCTGGAGAGTGGGAAGCAGACGGACGTGTTGATCATGGATCTGGCGAAAGCATTTGATCGCGTCAACCACAGTCTGCTTACCCACAAACTCCGAAACTTCGGTGTCCGGGGAGCTGCACTTGCTTGGATCAAGAACTTTCTCCATCAAAGACGTCAAGCCGTGGTGGTGAATGGCAGCCGCTCCTCGTTTGGCAGCGTCCGCTCAGGGGTGCCGCAGGGCTCGGTGCTGGGGCCGACGCTATTCTTAGCGTACATTAACGACCTCCCGGAGAGACTGACGGCACTAGCGCGCCTGTTTGCGGACGACACTGCAGTATACAGGGTGGTGACTAGTGTAAATGACCAGGCCCAGCTACAACAAGACCTCCATCGTCTAGCCGAGTGGGAGAATAGCTGGGACATGCAGTTCCACCCTGCAAAGTGCAACACCCTGCTTGTTACGAGGAGCAGACGTCCACCACAGCCCTCTTACCAGCTCCATGGGCATACGCTGGAGACAGTGAAGGCGGTCAAGTACCTGGGAGTGACCATTCAGGGTGACCTGTGCTGGGACGACCATATCAACAACATCGTCAGCAAGGCAAACAAGACCCTGGGGTTCCTGCGGCGCAATCTGAAGATCTCATCAAGATCCGTGAAAGAACAGGCGTACAAGGCCTTTGTCAGGCCTATCCTGGAGTACGCCTCATCGGTATGGGACCCGCACACCCAAAAGAACATCGACAAGCTTGAGGCCGTCCAGAGACGAGCTGCCCGATTCGTCTGCAACCGCTATCACAACACGTCAAGTGTCAGCCGGATGCTGGACTCCCTTGAGTGGCAGTCTCTGGAGGAGCGCAGGAAGCTTGCTCGCTTATCGATGCTCTACAAGATCACGAACAGCATCGTACACTGTCCGGGCATCAAGTCGAAGCTGGCCCCCTTACCACCACGCCAGCGAAGAGGCCACTGCCAGCAGTTCGGCCTCATCACCTGCCGCACTCAGTATCGGAGTGCCGCTTTCCTACCCAGCACAGTGAAGGACTGGAACTCTCTACCAGCAGCTGCCGTTGAGGCCCGCACTGTCGACAGCTTTGTGTCGCGCGCCTCGCACTAAACCAGTAGCCACTGTGACTCATGTCCCCTCCCCCCCATACTCCCCCAACCTGTGAATTTTAATGGACTTTTGAATGCTGGAGACGCTGCTTTCTTGGACTTGCGCAACATCCCATCAAGTGCCGAAGTAATCACTACTGCTAATTGTGGGCAATAACGGAAAGACAAGACAAGACAAGACAAGACAGGTTGCAAAAAGTTATCTCGGACTTTGAAACGAACGCGTTCGTCCAGCTCTACGTTCGGTCGTCGCGAACCCTGCAGGTGCAGCGCAAACGAGCCCCCAAAAAGACTTTCAACGAAGCATTGCAGTTTGGCGAGTTGGACTATGCCTGCATCAATGGAGGATGAAACCATCTGATGCAAACAACCACTACATTTTCCCTCCAATTAACCTGTACGCATAGTACACATACGGGAAAAATATAACCCATAGTACATTCAGTACAGTACATCCTAGTACACACCATGGAGGAAATTCCACCACAAATCATACACAAATGACTCCTTGTTTGGAAAAACAAAATAACGGGATGGGTTGAACAAACAACTACTTCACTCCCCACATTCACCTGTACCATTGGTACAGATAAAAAATACGGAATAAACCCGTTAAAGGAACAGTGAAATCTATAATCACTGAGCCTCATATAAGCCTCAATCACTGAGAGTGAGAGGATATCTGGAAAATCAACCACCAGTACATACAAGTAACATGAATAATAGTGAGCGTGTAAGTACGACAGTAAAATGGCATCATGTCGTAACTAGAGAATGTCCGGGTAGGATCACGCCGCGCCGTAATCAAAGTGTGGCCGAGTGACTCTACGACTATGTTAAGTCCTTTGTACTGGAAACTTGCATTCTCCCAGTAAGGTCATATATTGTACTACGTTGCAAGCCCCTGGAGCAATTTTTTTGATTAGTGCTTTTGTGAACAAGAAACAATTAACACGTGGCTCTATCCCATCCCCCCCCCCCCCCCCCCCCCCCCCCCCTTTCCCCGTCGCGATATAACCTTGAACGGTTGAAAACGACGTTAAACACCAAATAAAGAAAGAAAGAAACTCTAGGACTCATGGAAAAGGTGTAACCGAAGCCTGCAGTGAGCGGGTTACGACAGTAAAATGACGTCATGCCGTAACTATAGAATTTCTGAGTCGAATTACGACTTGAAAAAGGCGTAACAGTAGCCCCTACCATTATTTATATTAAAGTGTGTGGATCTACCGGATTTAATGATTCAGAGACCTCTTGAACTTTGCTAAAGTTCAAGATTACCGATTCAGATCCAATTCCACAAGCAAAGTTTTTTCACACGCACACACACACACACACTTTCTCTCTCTCTCTCTCTCTCTCTCTCTCTCTCTCTAACACTGTAAGGCAAAAACAAAAAAAAAGGTCTGTTTACGGTAACATAGGCCCAAAAAATTGGGTCGGTAGGTCGGGATTTTTTTAATTTTTTTTATTATTTTTTTCCAAAAAACCATATTTTTACGTTATTTTGCCAAAAAAACAAGATTTTTTTTTTCCCAAATGCCAAAAAAAAGTCTAGGGTCGCGCGAAAAAACTAGGGTCGGTCGGGTTACCGTAAACAGACCTATTTTTTTTTTTTTTGGACGAACAGTAACACACAGTCACACACACACAACCACACACACCATGCAGTCAGTGCGACGCACAAGCAGAAATGAAACAAGGAAATAACAAAATGTTCAAATGTGACATGCGGGAAGAACAGTGGCTAAGTCGTACCTTTTTGCCGGGTTAATTCTCAGCGACTTTCAAGCTCTACGCACATTAACAATATTTCATGCCATCGTTTTCGACCTCTCTGACTTCCAGAGACACGGAGCAGAGTTTTTTCCCTTGATGTGTTCCTGCAAAAGTTGAATCGGCAATGAACTGAACAAGCCGCACGAGTTATCTTTCCTGAAAGCGCGAGCAACGTTTTGGAAGTTCGAGCGTTTGCGAACGTTGGAGAAAGTCTGTTTCAACTGTTCCTGACAGTTTGGGCCTACGGACTAAGGTAGGTAAACAAATTTCATCAATTTAAATGCCTCTGAATTCTGAGCTATGAATTTAACACACTAAAGTTCAAGATTACCATGAATGTCAGATAATCATAATGTGTAAGGGAAGACGCTCTTGAAATGTGTGTGTGTACTGTGACAATGTGTGTTTTCACTTCAGTTACTGAGCTAGTGTACTGAGTGTGTGTATAGTGTGCATCTTTGTAAATGTGGTGTGTGTGTGTGTGTTTGTGTGTGTGTGTGTGTGTGTGTGTGTGTGTGTGTCCGTCCGAGAGAGAAAGAGAGAGTGTGTGTGTGTGTGTTTGTTTGTCTGTCTGTCTGTCTGCCTATCAGAGAGAGAGAGTGTGTAACTGTGTGTGTGTGTGTGTAGCTTGGTGTGCTGCACTGTCTGTAAGTGAGTTGTCTCATAAATTAAGACCTGTAACAGTTTACTCTTACTATTTTGGAGTAATTTTTTACTATTTTTTTAGGATTTGGGGGAACAAATACTCCACTTGAGTCCAGACTACGATTTTAAAATGTGCTTCAAATTAGGTTTGTGTTACTAATGTTGGTGTTTGTAACCAATGGATTACTATTTTGGTCATCGGATTACGATTTTTTGACTTGACCATTGGGGGTAAACAGATCTGCTATGTGTTTGTGTATGTTGTGTGTATGTCACATTATGTGTGTTACTGTGTGTGTCATGGATTAATTCAGTGTGTGTGTTCGTTTGTGTGTGTGTCATGGATCAATTCAGTGTGTGTGTCTGTCCGTTTGAGTGTGTGTGTGTGGATGTGTTGTTTTCCTCACTTAATTTCTGTGATTGTTGTTTAAACTTCAACAATTGTATTTAGTTTCAGACAGAGTATCAAGGGCAGGATCACCAGGATTCACTGTTCCACCAGCACCCACCATATACCATAATGCCATGACTTCTCCAAGATCGACTTTCCAGCACTGACCAACAATCTGCAGCTTGGAGGCATCATTCAGCGTAGTGCAGACCTAACAACAGCTAACCAGACGTCATGAACGGCAGCATTATTCCAGGCACCTCCATTGCTGTGGATTTCTGGCCGGCAGACAAGCACCCTGGCATCCGATTCTTCTTCTTGACTCATCTCCATGGCGACCACGTGGTGGGTCTGACTTCAAAATGGCGACGTCCCATTTACTGTTCTCCACTAACAGCGCGCCTTCTGGAACAGCGCTACGATGTTGACCGTTCTCTTTTGCGGTCTTTGGAGGAAGACCAGACGCACATGGTCGGCTATTGTCAGAGCAGCTGTGTTCAAAGTCACGGAGAAGGTAACGCTTCGGGTGTGAATGGGCAGTCTAGTCTATACTTTAATAAAGGGCAGTCCACTCGTGAGGTTGATGGACAGATAAAATTAAACAAAAATGAGCTGCAAAAATGTGAGTCTATGGCAGTGACAGTGATTAATGCTAACCACTGTCCTGGAGCGGTGATGTTTGTCTTTGAGGGATCCTTTGGTAAGATTGTGCACACTGGAGACTTCCGATTCCAACCGGAAATGGTGAAGGAGGGTTCGCTGCTGTCCAAACACACAGGTACCATAGACCGACTGTACCTGGACAATACCTACTGCGATCCCAAGTGTGTGTTTCCAACAAGGGCGGAAGCTTTGGAGGAGATTGTTCAGATCTGTAAGACCCACAGCAACCACGACATTGTGCTAGGTGTCAGAAACCTTGGCAAAGAAGACTTGTTGGCTGCCATAGCCCTTGCTCTGGGCGAGTGGATCAACGTCTCGCCAAACACGCTGTCTATCGCATCATCGCTCAATTTTCCAAAAGTGTTTTCAACAGGAAAGCCAGATGTACGAGTGAGGGCGGTGCCGTTTCACCAAGTATCCGGCGACTTCGTCAAACGTCTCAACAAGGAGAAACCCACCATCGTCATTCTGCCCACAGCGCTGTATCAGGGTATCGGCGGCAAGCCGTATGCCAACCAGCCGGAGGTGTTTGTTGTGCCGTACTCCGACCACAGCTCGTTTCCCGAACTGGTGCAGTTTGTGTCCAAGCTGAAGCCTGCGCGTGTGGTGCCCATTGTGCGTGGTAAGGTGAGAGGCCCGTTCGGTGTAGACGTCTCCAGTAGACAAAACATGAGTTGCTTCCAGCAGTATCTAAGCAAATCTCAAAACAAATGCTTTGCAGATACACAGTTTTCTGATCTGAAATCACAAAAAGGCAGCCTGCAGACAACCGGGGAGGATGACTGTTTGTTTGCAGGCACAAATGGGTTTGAAAATCTCTTCCCAGACCTTCAGAAACCTTTGAAAAGAAGGCAGCCACAGAAGAACAAACCCAGGAAGGCTCTGTGTCCAAAAGGAGTGATCTATCTGTCTGACGACGAAGCTGAAAGAGAAAAGCAAACTGTCTCTCCGAGAAAATTCGGGAAACTTAGTGATGACCGTTGTTTAGCAGAGCAGGAAAGTGTCATTGTGTCGACCACAGTCCAAGCTGAACAAGCGGATTTGAGTGAAAAGCAGAAAGTAGAAAACCAGGGCAGTGGTGTCTCACTCTCAGTTGAAGAAGACATGGTCAATGCCATTCATATCGACAATATTGCCATTAGTGCTTCAGACAATTCCCTCAGACCCAAAGGAGGCATACTGATCCACACACAAGAAAAGAACAAAGTTTCAGAACCTACAGAAGAAGAATCTCGACTGGCTGACAAGACTGGTGTTGTGAACACGTGCTATACTACCACAGGGCAAGACTGTTCCCTGTCTTTGTTCAGGGCCAGCAGAAAGCTTAGCGGTGCACAGCGCAGAGCCAGGCTTATCAACACATACAATGCTGTCTTTGGTGAACCAACAGAGGATAAGGCCGGCAAGGTTAATTTGTCAGAGTATTTTTGCTGAGAGTGAGAGAAAACTGAAAATCTGTTAGTTTTTGTGCCGTGACTTTGTTCAGGTCCAGCAGAAAGCTTATAGCGATGTACAACGCAGAGCTAGGCTAATCAACACATACGGGATGCTGTCGTCGGTGAACCAGCGAAGGATAAGGCCAGCAAGGTTAATTTGCCACGATGATGTCAGACTATTTTTGCTGATAGAAAATTGAAAATCTGTTCATCGTAGTGCAGAGAATTGGGGAGGAGGGAGGGGAATGGTGAAAATCTCAGTCTTTCACATAGTTACTCATCCATGTGTGCCAATCTCAGTCTTTCACATAGTTACTCATCCATATATATATATATATATATATGTGTGCACCCGCCAAAGCTAAATGTTCTATTCATGAAAAATATATATATAATATTATAATAAGTCCTTTGGGATCAAAACTTTGAAAGCCAGTATCCATATTATATAATATAGATAGACTGCCAACGTTCCAAAATTCAGAATATGAAAGAAAAAAATGTTAGATAATTGGAACGTTTATTAATTTATAGACAAAACAAAACGTTACATTTACTAGTAGTATGTTGACCAAAAGGTCTTTGAAGTAGACAGACGCCCCCCGCGGGTTAGGGGGAAGAATTTACCCGATGCTCCCCAGCATGTCGTAAGAGGCGACTAACGGATTCTGTTTCTCTTTTTACCCTTGTTAAGTGTTTCTTGTATAGAATATAGTCCATTTTTGTAAAGATTTTAGTCAAGCAGTATGTAAGAAATGTTAAGGGGGCAGTACCACCTGTACGTGGGTACCCACATTGTGATTTTTACTGTTTGTAAACTGTTAGGATTTTTCAATTGAAATTTTGCATGATTACTCATTATACATGTACCACATATTTTTCATGAAAAGTGTTGATTTTGGCATAACAAACATATTTCTTGGTGAAAAAAAAAGTTTTTGTAGGATGAGCTGTGGTCGACGTAAAAAAAACAAGAGGCGAAGCCTTCAAGGCTCACGTAAGAAATCGACAAACAGTAACACAAACTCAATCACTCCGTCACACACACACACACAGTACACACACACACACACACACACACACACACACACACACACACACACACACACACACACACACACACACAGAAAGAGCATAGGTGAAACTGTGCAAGAAAGCGAGACACTAGATCTAGATCTGTCTGTCTGCATGTAGCCTACTTACATGGACACGACTGCCAAATAGTCTCGGCCCGCTCAAAATAACAATCACCGAGACTTTCAGTAATTCCATCGCGTGACGTCTAACCCTCGTACGTCATAATGTGACGTCAATGTAATATGACGTCTTCAAATGTTAAAGTTTCTACCACAGACATACATACATACATACATACATACATACATACATACATACATACATACATACATACGCACGCACGCACAGACAGACAAAAGTTAGCATCGCATAGGCTACACTTCGTGAGCCAAAAATCATTTATTTTTGAACTCATAACTCATAGGTTTATGCACAGATTGTCTTCATGTTTTGTAAATTATGTAAGCAGTAGATTATCTGGATTATGTGCTAGGGGATTTATATCTGTAACGGTTGATGTGTGATGGCCGTGTAAAAATTTGCCTAAAATTAGGTCATAAAAAAAAGTTGAAAATTCTTAATCAATTTTTAGGACAGATATCCAGAAAATGCTATGACAAAATCCAGATACAAGCATTTTAAAGCACTCCACAAAATTGTATGTGAGTACAGTGTATCTCCAATAGTTCTTGGGATATCAGCCCCAAACTGACCCGCCATCGCCATTTTTCGCTAACTTTTTAGCCGTCAAATTGGATAAAAATTTGCTTTCCTACCTGTCTGCCACAAATGCTTCAAAAACTACAAGAAAACTTCAAAATATCCGAACAAAATCAACACAGGAAGTTCCAAACAGGGGAAGTAATCCGGGAGTAATGCTTATTCGCCTTGACTGAGGGAGTAATCACTGTAATACGATGGCTCAGGGGTATAAACGCAAAGAAGAAATCGGTCGTTTTCAACGTGGAAATTCTCGAAATTGACCTCAAATTTCTCGAAAACTACTACGTTTTGAATAAAATAACTTACAGATTATGAAATTTCAATCATATTTACATATAAAAAGTCTTACATCATGTAATGTCATGAAAAAGTGATTTTTGACCCACGTACAGGTGGTACTGCCCCCTTAAGTCCTTTGTACTGGAAACTTGCATTCTCCCAGTAAGGTAATACATTGTACTACGTTGCAAGCCCCTGGAGCAAATTTTTGATTAGTGCTTTTGTGAACAAGAAACAATTGACAAGTGGCTCTATCCCATCTCCCCCCTTTCCCCGTCGCGATATAACCTTCGTGGTTGAAAACGACGTTAAACACCAAATAAAGAAAGAAAAGTAGACAGACACTTAGGAAACAGATAATGAACTTAGCTCAAGATCATGTGGCTACTCGCTTGCAAAATGACGGCGAAGTAATGATCAATCAATTGAAACTTCTTTTCTGCTCCTATCTTTGAATATTTGTGAGCTATCTTCAGAGTTAGTCCTGTTTGAGGTTCACTTGTCACTGTCAGTGTCACACTGACTAAATCTCAAAATGTTCACCTTTCTTCCAGTCTGTGATGTAATTTCCACGGATCGAGCTAGTTGAATAGATAACCAGAATGTGTTCACAAAGAGCAAAGAATTTAAATGGTATAAGTGAATTTCCCTGGAATAGTTCATGTTCATCCTGTTGATGATTATTACTCATTTGCTGAGTATTACTTTTGGTGATTGAGTTATTTTTATTCTATGTAAATACATGTAATGATGTATGTAGAGTGATTATTATTATTACCTTGATTTGTTGATACTGGCTGTTTCATTTGCAAAGTGAAGATTCAATCACATATTCTTACCTCAACTCACATAAATGGCATTAACTTCAGTTCATTGCTAAGATATTGAAGTAGTACTCGACCCTGGTAAGGGGGGAAGTAACTCCCAAAGAAAACAAAGTCCGTAGTCAAGGACGGGAGTCACCTCCCCTACCGGTAACCCGCGCATGCGCGGTCCTACTACCGGCCGTCATTCCACCCACTTCAACACTCGAGCACAGACGTGTTGTGGTACTCCGGCATCTTTTTTGCCTTGGCCTTTTGTGGAAGGCCATTTGACCCTGGTATTTGCGTTGCTATCTTTAGGTAAGATCGTTTCACTTCTCTTCACTGCGCGTTGCGTTTGTTTGAGTATTTCGCTGTTGTAATTCGTCTCCACATGCGCGTGTTCGAAATTGCAAATGGCGGACAAAAGCTCTAAAAGCAAGGGCAATCTTGTTTCTCTGCTCTCTTCACCGGGGAAAGAGAAAGATAAGGACAAGTCTAAGTCTAAATCAAAGACGCGTGCCTCTGTAACTTCGTCACAGGCTACGTCTTTAGTTCTGGTTACTGACCCGGTGACTAAGAAGGCAGAACGGGTTTCGATTGACTCCACGTCACCGTCACCGGTTTTTCTTACGCAGGAACGCGCTACTTCTCCTCTCTCGCGCTCGCAGGCGCCTCGGCCTAGCGAGTCCGTGTCTCGGGAAGAAATCTTGGCAATGTTTGCTACTTTGAAGCATGATTTGGTTGCCTTGCATTCTGCGGAAAGGCCTGTCGCTCCCCTCCCGCCTGGCGTGGGGGGGGTGGCTTCACTTTCTAGGCTGCGGCCTTCAGCGACGATCACTTCGGCTGATCTCGGACCGGATTTTTCCGGTTCGGTAGCGGATCCCCCTGCCTTTTCAGGGGGGTTCGCGTCCATAGCGCCGCCCGGTTCTAGCGCTTCGGCGTTGGGCGGCGTTTGTGGGAGTCCCCATCTTTTTGGGGGCTCACACTTGCCTGCGTTCCCTGGTTACGCTCTTGCGTCTCCTTCGGGTTCACAGACGGCTCCTCCCCGGCAGTACACCGTCCATCACGTGGCGGGTGCGCTAGGGAGCGGCGAAGCGCGCCAGCTTGCCCCCCTGGGATCAGTTTCGGCTGTCCCGGCCTCTGGGGGACAGGCAGCAGCGTCTTGCTTGTCCAGCTCTGGCCTGCAAGATTCTGTCGGCGGTCATCGTCCTGTAGCTCTTGGTTCGGCTGCCGCCGTTCCTGTTTCGAGCTCGCAGGGGGTAGGCTCCTCTGGTTTCCCCTCGGGGCTTCCGGTCGGGCCTACCCGCGGGTTGTCGTCCTCGACTTCCGGTTGTGCTGTGGCAGGCACTTCCGGTGGAGGACAGCGGGCTAGCGGTTCCGGTGGCAGTGTCCCTGCTATCCCGTCCCTGGTCACGCATCGACATCCGGCCCTGACTTCCGGTTCCGCCGCGGCGGTTCCGGTTGTCGGCGGTGCTGTTGGTGGACAGTTTGCGGCGCTTCCGTCTACTGTTCAACCGACGTTAGCCACTTCCTCTTCCGTGGATGGGTGGGTTTCCGGTTTGCCGGACCCTCCTTTCGATGGGGATCAGGAAGGTTTTGCAGAGGAACAGGAAGGGGATGAGGATCGTT
Organism: Littorina saxatilis; assembly: GCF_037325665.1. Classification (NCBI taxonomy): domain Eukaryota; kingdom Metazoa; phylum Mollusca; class Gastropoda; order Littorinimorpha; family Littorinidae; genus Littorina; species Littorina saxatilis. The sequence continues at coordinate 58,532,123 of NC_090248.1, read as the reverse complement.
CCGAATCCGTTACCCCCTTACGGATTCCCAATAAGCTGGGCCCTACTCTGGAGTTGGCTGCGGAGATAACCTCACGGTACTTCCCTGAGGGTGTCTCCGCCGACTCTACTGTTGTCGCTCCCCCTCCTTCTGCTTTAGCAGACTTTGCGGGCGCGGGGGACACGAGGGCGAAGTTCCGTTTCATGGAATCTCCTTCCGTCCCGTTTGTGATGGCTCAGGTGTTGGCGGACGCTAACACACCCTACCCTCTTTTGGCTGCTCATGGGGAAGCCCCCCCTTCTGCCCAGCCTTGGTTAACCTCGGCTCAGGCAGGCGGCGGCCTCCCAGCCAACTCAAGAAGATCGCGGCTGCCTAGCAGGCCACATTCTCTTCTCTCCTCTTTTTCGCTGCCCACAGCTCCACTTCCGGTGACTCCGGAACTGGCTCGCTTGCGGCAGGATGGTTATAGCCGAGATAGGACTTCCGTTTGTACGGAACAGAGTCTACTCGGGCTGGAGGAAAGCGGGCGTTCTTCCCTTGAACTGACCTCTTTAGCGGAAACGCTCATCCGGTCTCTCACGAGAGCCATCGCTTCGTCCATCGAGCCTTTTAGGTTTCGTGACGATGCTATTGAGGCTGATGCTGCCATGCTCCTGGCGGCGCTTGCGAAGGTCACTGACAGTCAGATGACGCTTGCTGCTCGGCTCTACTCTCAGGTGGTGTTCTGGAGGCGCGAGGCTTTTCTTAACGGCTCTCGCCTGACGGATAAGGCCACCATAGACTCTTTGAGAGTCTCTCCCTTTTCAGAGGGTGCGTTGCTGGGGTCACGCTCTTTGGATGCCCTTCGGCAGCAAACTGAGGAAACTCGTGACCAACATGTGGTGCAACTGACGGAACTCGCTCTTAAGCAGCACAGCAACAAACCACGGAGTTCTGCGTCAGCGCCAGACAGCTCTTCTGGGCAGCAGTCGTCTCGCGCAGGTAGGGGTGGGTCACGGTCCCGTCCTTACCAGCGTAAACCTTCCTTCGGGAAGCGGGGGTCTGGGCGCAAGCCCAACCCCCAATGAGCCACCCCCGATCCAGTCACCCCCCCCCCCCCCAGCCTCTGCCCTTTTGGTAGCAGGCGGCCTCTTCCGGGTTCTTCCAGCTTGGCTGTCTCGGACAAGCAGCCTATGGAGCATGGGGGTGATTCGATCGGGGTTCCGCCTTCCTTGGCAGGAAGGCAAAGCCCCTTCGTCCAGGGCGCCGGCCAACTTCCGGTTTCCGGTCAGCCCAGACGCTCAGGAGTCTTTACAGGCGGAAATCCTTCTCTTTCTGCGGAAGCAGGCTATAGAGGAGTTTCTCGGCCACCCCTTCTTGGGACTTTACGGCAGAATTTTGGTCGTCCCCGGGGTGTTGCACCAAGGCATGGTGTTCGATTCACGGGAGTGGGCAGTCCGTCCCACTCAACGTCGTTTATTCAAACTGCAGGCGCGCCCTTTTCAGGCGGCGCTCAGTTCAGTCTGGAATCCGACGTCACACGGCTGGGACGTCTCAGTTCCGTTTCGGGGTCTGGTTGCAGCAGACCACGCCTCAGTGGATGAACACTCCTTGGCTTCTGCAGGGAGTGCCCATAGCGCTTCCTCCTCCTTACACGCATCTCTTTGCGGGCGCAGCACAGAAGGGCTGCGGGGCTCACTTGGACACGCACACGACTTCCGGTCGGTGGTCACAAGAGCAGCGGTCTATGGCACAACATTCGCCTCGAGCTCGAGGCGGTCTTTCTGGGTTTTCATCACTTTCTCTCCGCTTTCCAGGGCACCCATGTGTTGTTTCTTTACGACAACACGGCGGTCTCTGCTTATTCCAACAAACAGGGCGGGTCCCGATCTCGGCTGTGGTCCAGCCGAGCATGCGAGACTCTTTCTTAGATCCTGATCTCGGCTCGCTATCTGCCCGGCTGCCTGAACGTCCTTGCCGACGTCATCAGCCGTTCCTTCCAGATCCTCCACACGGTGTGGACCATCACCCATCAGGCGCTCCTCCTTCTTTGGGCGCAGGTAGAGCGTCCGATGGTCGTCCTTTTCGCCACGAGATTTTCACGTCGCCTCCCGATCGTTGTGTCTGTTTCCGGGCCCGGAAGCTTGGCAGATCGACGCGATGACGATCAGCTGGACAGGGCTAGAGGCTTACGCCTTCCCTCCCACTCCACTCATCGGAAGGGTTCAGCCTAAAGCCGACTTAGAGCGGCTTCATCTCCTTCTCGTGGCACCGCGCTGGCCCAGTCAGCATTAGTTCCCGGACCCCATGCGGCTCGCCAGAGGCCCGCCAATCCCGCTCGGCCGCCGGCGAGGGGAGCTTTTCCAGCCCAGAACGGGGACTCTGCACAATCGCCCCGAGGGCCTGGATCCTCACGCCTGGAGAGGGTTCGCAGATCACTGGGGTGCTCAGGCGCCTCCGTTTTCGCTTTTGGACTTAGGCCAGAAGGCTCACAGGCCACCTCCTCTGTCTACTAGTCACACTGGCTGGCTTGGACTCGATGGTTTGCGGCTAACAATGTTGTCCCGGTCGCCCTGCGATCAATGCAGGTCGCAAACCATCTGGCATGGCTCTCCGCTCGGGGACGCGCCGCGTCCGCTTTGCGCGCTCGCCGCTCAGCCATCTCTGTTACTTTTAAGCAACTTGGACGCTCCATCTCCCTCGGGGGAGTTATCGCGAGTGTGCTAAAGGGCGCGGCCCTCAGTTCTGCAACGGAGAGAACTTCTGTCCCGGCTTGGGACGTTCTTCTAGTACTCGAATTTCTCCGTTCTAGTGCTTTTGAACCTTTACAAGACGCTAGTCTCTCTGACCTTACGCGCAAAACTCTCATGCTCATACTGCTCGCTTCCGCGCGGAGGGGCAGTGAGATCCACGGCCTCTCAGGCCTAGACCGGGATATCACTTTCGAAAGAGACGGCTCGGTTTCACTGCGTGTCCGTCCCGATTTTCTCGCCAAGAATCAAAAACCTGGTCAACTTTCACCGATCATTTCCATTCGGCCTCTCCGGGACATTTTTAGCCCCCGGCGATCCGGATCTTTCTAACTGTCCGGTACGCGCGCTTAAGGCTTACTTGTCGCGCACCGCTCCGTTTCGAGCATCAGCTCCGAAGTTGTTGTTTATTTCGATCATTTCAGCCCGAAATAAAGACTTTGCAAAAACCACGCTTTCCAGATGGTCTTCCACACTTATAAGGCATGCTTATCAGTGGTGGCAGACACAAAAGGGGGGGGGGGGGGGCAGTCAGTCCTTCCTCCTCGATCACCTCGTACGCACGAGGCTTGAGCGTGGGCAACTTCCTTAGCTGTCCTCAAGTCTGGAAGGATGTCAGACGTCCTCAAAGCTGCATACTGGACGACTCATGATGTCTTCCTCAGCTACTACCTCCGGGGCATTGCCAGCACTCATCCGGACGGTACCAACTGCCTCCCAGCTATGGTTGCCGCAGGCCAGATACTTCCAAGAGTTTAATGTGAGTATCCCACCGCCTTTATGTGCAATCTGCCATTTATGTGAGTTGAGGTAAGAATATGTGATTGAATCGAAAATTTCAAAACTAAATTTTCATTTAATTAATATACTTACTCAACTCACATCGTTTATACCCTCCCATCCATCCCCGCTAACATTATATGTGTTACAGGTGTGTGTTTCCGTGGGGGAATGACGGCCGGTAGTAGGACCGCGCATGCGCGGGTTACCGGTAGGGGAGGTGACTCCCGTCCTTGACTACGGACTTTGTTTTCTTTGGGAGTTACTTCCCCCCTTACCAGGGTCGAGTACTACTTCAATATCTTAGCAATGAACTGAAGTTAATGCCATTTATGTGAGTTGAGTAAGTATATTAATTAAATGAAAATTTAGTTTTGAAATTTTCGATTACGGTTTTAAAGTATGCTGTGGTTCATCAAATAATGCGTTCAGTATGCATGCTGTAGGGGTATCCGTATGTAGCATACATTAAATGCCTATTTTGTGCAGTTTTATGGAAGAAACTTGCTTGGATATTTAAAGTTATGCTGTTATTTGTACCTCTTCTGTCTGTTCATTCGAATCTCACCAGAACAAGATTATTTGCTCTTCTGTCAATCGGATTTAGGTACACATGTATTGATACATGTCAAGATCTGCCTGTGAGTTTGTGGACTTGCTGAAAAAGGTTTGTTTTTTTCTTTTTCTGGCAGTGACATGCATAAAGAGAGATACATGTATTTTCTAGTCTTTTGTAAGTATCTGTGTGTGTGTGTGTGTGTGTGTGTGTGTGTGTGTGTGTGTGTGTGTGTGTGTGATAGAGATAGACCCCCCCCTTTTAAGACCTAAACAAAATCTGAGAAAATCAGGTCTTAAAAAAGAGGGTGTCTTAAATTGGGGGTTAATTTACAGAGGTCCTGAACAAAAGTCTGAGAAAACAAGGTCTTAAAAGTGACCGAGTCTTAAATTGGGGGGGGGGGGGGTGTCTTAAAATGGGGTTCAACTGTACTATATTGATACCTCTGTTTTAAGACATTTTTGAACCAGATTTTCCTTCTTCAGAATGTCCGTAAATGTACACTGATCACTCATTAAGCCTTCACGATTTGTATCAGTTTCAAACACTCAATGCATAATTATAGCATGCCAAATGTACTCATCCTGTAGGCTTACATCAATGAAAAAAATGCCTCAAAACCTTCCATTAGGACTCCTCTCATTATGACCTAAACTTTTTCATTTCTTTCCCTCTTCTTGGAATATAATACCAATGTACCACAATCCGTCCGCACTGCTTTCTTGAGAAAAACAAACAACCAAATAAACAAACAACAACACACCCGATGTTGACTTATGTGAAATCTGCGTGTCAGGAAGAGTTCAGCTGAACTTTTCAATACTACACGCATTAGACACATTACTTTTATTTATTTTGAGTTAATCTACTGAGGGCCCACATAATTGGCCATGTCTGTAGAAACTTCATTTAAAGCCACCCAAAAATAGGGCAAAACTGAGATGAAAGAGAGAGACGGAGAGAGAGAAAGAAAGGGAGAGAGAGAGTGTGTGTGTGTATGTGTGTGTGAGGGCGAGAGAGAGAGAGAGAGAGAGAGAGAGTTAGTCACGGTAATTACTGACACAAACTAATTAAGTGCATCGATCTAAACTTTGTCTTTGAAAGTTTGTCCTTTAAATATTTTGCACACCGTCCCGCATACTGGTATAGTACATAGTAATTTTCTACAAGATGGCAGACCGTTAACTGCAGACGACTAATGAAGTAGCTATTTTGAAACTTTCTGTGAATGGAATTAGTCTTTAGGGATGGAACATTATTGAAGAAGTCACTGGGTAACAAATGCCATCGAAGATGTAGCTGACCGCACCCACTGACGTTGACTAACCTTTCTTCTCTACCACAGGGCAATTTATTAGAATTGGGCTACTGCTTCAATGATAAGATGAAGAAAATTGTTTCTTTTCCTTGTAATAGACTGCTTGTTATTTTTGTCTGATGCTACGAGAATTATAGTTCCGCATTACTCTAGCTCAGTAGGTATTTCATTGCACTACGACAACCTAGGGCACAGTCGAAGAAAAAATCAAAGCCACATTTCTTATTGTCTGTCGTGTCTCTTGTTTGTCTATTTCAAAGAACCGGCACGGTGGCCTAGTGGTAAGGCGTCCGCCCCGTGATCGGGAGGTCGTGGGTTCGAACCCCGGCCGGGTCATACCTAAGACTTTAAAATTGGCAATCTAGTGGCTGCTCCGCCTGGCGTCTGGCATTATGGGGTTAGTGCTAGGACTGGTTGGTCCGGTGTCAGAATAATGTGACTGGGTGAGACATGAAGCCTGTGCTGCGACTTCTGTCTTGTGTGTGGCGCACGTTATATGTCAAAGCAGCACCGCCCTGATATGGCCCTTCGTGGTCGGCTGGGCGTTAAGCAAACAAACAAACAAACAAACAAACTATTTCAAAGACTGTTACAGGTCGAGGTTCTTGTGAACGTCAGTGTAGTTTTGTCCTGAAATAAAGGGACAACAAAATTAACCAATCTTGTTTTTTTGATCGTTAGTTCCAAAAATGTAACCTATCTTGTTTTTTTGATCGTTAGTTCCAAAAATGTAAACACCCCCACCCCTTCCTCTGATACATAGGTAGTTTTCGTGTACATTAAGTTGAAGGGAGCGGCGTATGACGGCTTAAATGGCGATGTAAAAACGGCCACACACGTGCAAAAACACGAGTGTACGTGGGAGTCTCAGCCCTAAACGAACAAGAACAAGAACAAGAACAAGTTGAAGGCATGGCCAAGAAGGGTGACCAACCATTTTTCGAGTCTGACAACTATAAGGCCAAACAAAAATATGTTGGTTTAGGGTAACGTGACCAAAAAAGATAAGGTCGGCAGGTCGACTTTTTAAAATAAATGTCACATATAAAGTTTTTTTTAATGTAGTCGATTTTAAAGGAGGTTACTTCCATTAGTCCCGGTAGGGTTCGCAAAATGTGCCAAAAGTTGGGATTGTTTTGAAAAATGAAAAGTTTTGGGATCGGCAGGAAAAAATAGGGTCGGTCGGGTTACTCTAAACCAACATATATTTTTATTTGGCCGAATGAGATCTGTCGTCGAAAGTTATCATCTTCTCTGGTCGACTGTTAGGATTTGACTCATCAGTCAAGGTCTTATGTCTACCTTTTGTTAATGTGTCAGTCGATTCTTAGCGTTCCCTTTTTGTGCCTAATTGGACGCATCTTTACTTTGTATTTGACTCTTCCTTGATGGTCGATGAAGCTTGTTGTGCAGAACTTGTTTGTATGTGTATTTATTTTATACACTAGTTTTACCTTAAAGTTTGTGTTGCAACGTTCAGTTATTCAAAATATCAACGCTGTGTTAAGATATCCATTGAAGACTGTGATTCTTCATGTACCGCGTGATTATATGTTGCTTCATCTCACCTTTTTTGGTCCCATGCACAGACAGCAGTGAAACTTGTTCGCATTTGCAAGATTACAGATTTGATGCCAGCCAGCCAAACACTGAAACACACACACACATACACACACACACACACACACACACACACACACACAGACAAACACACACAAACACACACATACACACACATACACACACACAAACACACACACACATACACACACACACTGTGATACACAGTGATACACACACACACCGTGATACACACGCACACACACACACACACACACATACATACACACACACACATACACACACACACCGTGATACACACACACACACACACACCGTGATAACGGCACACACACACACACACACACACACACACACAGGGACGAAGAGAGGGAATTACCACTCTACTTATGTTACAGAAAAGCCCAAATTTGATGAATAGCCTATATACCACATCCTCAAATAGTCATATGGTTATTGAATTGGTAAATAGACCTGAAGTCTACAGACCATTTGGTAGCTATAGTTTACGTCAAGACATTGATTTTGACTAAGTAAAAACATTCAGTGTAAAACATGTTACTTGGGTCCATTTGGCATACCGTCGCACACAGCCTTCAGCCCCAGAACGTGATCACGCAAAATGTTAATTGCATTTTGGCGGGAGATGCGAACTTACAAACCGAATTAAAGTTACTGAACTTGTCACGTCCAGGTGCACGAAACCTCTAGGGCTTTCAGTCATGCCTCAGGCAGTTATCCGTTTGAAAAACAAGTTTCATTGACTTTTATGCAAGGAGTCAAAAACTGTATTTATGTTCACAAGCTCACATAAAATCATTTATGCAACACACTAAGACCAGACCAAAGTTGAGATTGAAATGGGCACTTTATTTAATAAAGCGCCAGAGTGGATGAAAATATATATACATGACAAAATAAGGTGGTCCCGCTGTACAAGGGTTACCAAACACACACACACAGTAACATTGTACAACTTACTCTCACGTTCAAGCGGGACCACCAACAAAACTTATCAAATAAACAACATTTCACGTGATCAAGCAGGTGACCACAAACACAAATCTTCACATTTTAACACTCTCTCATGTATTCATAAAAGAATCAGTCATTCATGCTGACTAGATAATGACATAATCAAATCACCCTCAGTCATTCATGCTGCCTATATAATGACATCATAACATCACATGAATAAAACCGTTCTTGATATACAAAATATGACCAGTGTGGGCGTTGACCGCCACGTTCAAGAATACATTATTTGTTACAAGGTGGAGTTAACAAAGGGGGAGGAAGGCGGGTCAGCAAATATTTCGGCTGCCACTGTCTACAGTCAGGATGGTTGTGGGCTATATTTAGAATTTACCCATCATCCTGTTTACCCCACCCCGTGTCATCCGGGTTGCTCCACAACAAAATCGTCTGCTCCAGGAGCAGACGGCAGAGAAATAGTGTACGGTCATGATCTGTTGCATAAATTCTCTTTATGTTCACAAGCTCACATAAAATCATTTATGCAACACACTAAGACCAGACCAAAGTTGAGATTGAAATGGGCACTTTATTTAATAAAGCGCCAGAGTGGATGAAAATATATATACATGACAAAATAAGGTGGTCCCGCTGTACAAGGGTTACCAAACACACACACACAGTAACATTGTACAACTTACTCTCACGTTCAAGCGGGACCACCAACAAAACTTATCAAATAAACAACATTTCACGTGATCAAGCAGGTGACCACAAACACAAATCTTCACATTTTAACACTCTCTCATGTATTCATAAAAGAATCAGTCATTCATGCTGACTAGATAATGACATAATCCAATCACCCTCAGTCATTCATGCTGCCTATATAATGACATCATAACATCACATGAATAAAACCGTTCTTGATATACAAAATATGACCAGTGTGGGCGTTGACCGCCACAACTGTGGTATCTCCAATACAACTTAAAAGAGATTACACAGCAACCCCACACCAGATCCCGTGCACAGCATCTAAGCATGGGCAACCCCCATACTTTGGTTATGATGCGAAAAGTTATACCTGAACGACTTGCTATTATTACCTAAGTTAACCGAGGCTGACAGCGTATGGCCAACCTCCATGCCTGCCAGCCGCCTGCCCTCTGTAACCTGGTTTATCTATCAACTTCAATCTTCAATGTAGGTCCCTACCCAGGTCAACCTCCTGGATAAGAACTTCCACTGTTGACTGAATTATGTACATCTAGTTTTTTGGACTCAGCTTCCTCGACATAGGTCCAAAACCAGGCCAACCTCCTGGATGAGGACTTTTTGTGATTGACTGAATGCTTACCTAAAACTGTGACCAGCATTCTTATCTGCAGTTTACTCCCTAAATTGTTTAAGGTAAGCGAATATACCTTTTGAAAGCATCCGATTGCCACCGTCCCCGCTTGCGAATCTGCGCGTCTGAGGCGCCTTTTGCTGCGCTCGATGTAGCTGCTCCTATTCTAAAACTGTGTGAATTAAATCGGTCAGCTGGAATTCCGGCAATGTTCAACATTGCTTTTAGTGTGGTAACAAAATCCCTCCTTAGTAATGAACGACCATCAAGCATGAACAGCGGTCCGGGCATGCGCCCTCTTTTCACTATGTATTCTTTTAGAGCTTGTACGGGGCATATGAGTGGATTAGCAACTGTTGTTACAAAGGCTTCTTGATGCTTACCGGCTGAGTGCTTAGCAGATCTGAAGGAAATAAGAATTGAGTCATCCGTTAAGGTCACATCGGAGAAAGCAAGTGTGTGACCTGAATCTGTTATTTCCCCGACCCGTAGGAAAGCATGAAAAGCCAACAAAAACATGGATGGGTAAAGATATGTGAGATAAATATTTTGAAAGGCTTGTCTACTGGTTTTCACTAGCTGTTCTAGGATCTCTTCAGTAATAGGAAGACGACTGTCGTTTGCGGGTTTAAGTTTATGTGCTGTTTTCATCGACTTACGGACTATGTAAGATGACGTCGGAGCAGACACACTTGATAACTTGTGCGCATAACTCAGCGCGGAAATCATGGAAGAAATTGTCGCAGGTGCGTAGCCTTTTTGATAGAGATATGCAATGAACAGCAGGACAGTTTGCTCGCTTACTGGAAATTCCCAAAGGATATTACTTTCAGTTATGAAAATCCTGAAAAGCTGCCAAGCTCTTCGGTACAGACTAATGGATGAGGCACTTAACGCCTTGCCAAACAGCAGCTAGAGGCACCTTTATGTCTTTGCACATATCTGTAAACGACTCCAAGTCTTTCCTGCAACCATCCCGGGATGCATTCACAATGAAAAAATCATCTAATATGTGGGTAATCTTGTCAATACCTAGTTTACTACCAGCCACCCACTGTAAAGCACAACTGAATGTTTCAAAAATCTGACAGGAAGCGGAACAACCCATTTGCAAGCATCTGTCTATATAGATTTCACCTTTCCAACAAAAACAGAATAGAGGGTAACAGTCAGGGCTCACCGGAATGATCCTGAAAGCAGACTTAATATCGGTCTTTGCCATGTGGCAATTTGTTCCTGCATCTTTAACAAGTTTTATTGCATCTTCTATTGTTGCATAACTTATGGAAGTGAAAGATGGATCAATGCGGTCATTAATGGACTGACCTTCTGGGTAAGACAGGTGATGTATGATCCTGTAGTCGCCAGGCTGCTTTTTTGGAACTACCCCCAATGGTGACATTTGAAAAATGGATTTGTTGAAAATGGGCCTGTTATTCTCCCCGCTGCTAGTTCTTTTTGAATATAACAATCCACTATTTCTGGCCGCTCGTTAGCAGACTTAAGGTTTTGAACCTCTGTACAACATGGTATTCCGGCAAAGTTAATGTCAAATCCCTGTTTGAAACCATTGACTAGGAACAGAGTTTTATGTGGATGATAGCCTTGAAGCCATCTGGAGAAGGCCGAAAAGCTGACAGGGGTTGGTAGGGACGCGAACTCATTACTGTCGTTTGGGGCCTGCGGTGGAAGTGGGCCGGTTGTTAACTTTGTGATACCGGTCGGACTTCTGACCGCGAAAGGACTGGTTGTCAGGGCAAGACTTCGCTGAATGGGGCCCAGCGCAATTCACGCAGGCATGGGAATAGCGACAATTGTCACTGAATTTGCAGGATCCAAATTTATGAAAAAAGGTACAATGGCCCTTGGGGACCCACGAAGGTCCTGCGTATCCGGATTTTCCCTGTTTTTTAACGTGTTGCCCCCCAGGTTGCCCTTCCCTTTGTTTGGCTTCAAAAGCCAGGTCAAAATTCTTGTCCCCCTACTTCACAAGCCCCTTTTCTAGCATGGTTCTAAAACTTCTGTCATAGAAGTCCCAGTCATGTCCCTTGTGGAACAGACTGGAGACCACTTCGTAATGTTTAGATAAACCAGTCTGTGCACAGGTCTGGTTGGGCTGCTGCGTCAAAACATACTGAAAAAGGTTCCAGGCCTCACCCCATTTTGTAAAGGACAATTTCTTCTGCTTGGATTTTTGGGCTAGGGTGAGGCTTGGTTGGCCTGAGGTGTCCACGGACAGTGTGTACTCTGGGTCAGCGTCCTGGTGGAGCAAATCCGCAAACTCCACAAACTGGCCTTGCCAAATCGCATGCTTCAATTTATCAGGAATGTGCAAGTCCACTGGGACATGGGTCACCCCAGGCTCACCTGTTACCCTCCGGAGGACAGTGCTGAGCACATTGTGCACCACAGTGTCCTGGTGTTGTTCACTGTTGGACGGACCAGGCTGTGCGACTCCTGCAGGGGATCCATCCATTGCTGTGGGTGCCGCCTGTGCCTTCTCCACCGCCTCCATACGAGCCGCCAGCTGAATGTTTGTCTGTTGCATGGCTTGAAGCAGTGCCATCACCACCTCGAAACCTGCTGCCAAGCGTTGATCGGACAGGACAGTGGAGGCTGGTGCAGCCTCTGCGGCCCCCTCAGCTGTGGTGCTTGTGGACGCACCTCTCTGCCTTCCTCGCTTGGCTGGTCGTCCACGGGCATTAACTGGCGCATCTGCAAAGCGCTTAGGCACCGCTCTAGTTCTCACCGGAGGCATCAGTCAGTGGTCTGCACAGCATAACATTATGTATATCGGTAGGTGTCTACCATTTGATTTTATAATAATTCTTGATAGTCCATCCAGACTTTGGCGTGTTCGGCAGGAAAACAGCACCAATCACCTGTGGAGAGAATTAATCGTTTGCTGAATAAAGTGTGGTGATAATTCGCCCAGACGCGGTTGTAACAACCCATCCTTATTGTCAAGGAGGCGACGGTACTGCTTCCTCTATGACGCCATTGTATTGGCACCACCTATTGCTGTAACCAAGGATAGTAATCCCACTACTTGCTGGTGTATCTGAGGGCCTATTGGCCCTCTCAACTAGGCAATTATCACATAATGGTGTATCTAAGGGCCTAGTGGCCCTCTCAACCCTGTTACACATATTAATATCATGACGTACTGGTGTATCTAAGGGCCTAGAAGCCCTCTCAACCCTGTTAATATGATATACTGGTGTATCTAAGGGCATAGCACTCCATCATAGCAGCCCTCTCAACTCTATTATACTATTGTACTGGTGTATCCAAGGGCAGATATGCGCTCTCAACCGTGTACCAATCACTGGTATATCTGAGGGCTTAGTGACTGGTCCTCTCAACCAATTAACAAAACTCTATTATAATATATATTGTACTGGTGTATCCAAGGGCAGATACGCGCTCTCAACCGTGTACCAATCACTGGTGTATCTGTGGGCTTAGTTACTGGCCCTCTCAACCAATTAACAAAACTGTCACATAATGGTGTATCTAAGGGCCTAGTGGCCCTCTCAACCCTGTTACACATGTATATTAATATCATGACGTACTGGTGTATCTAAGGGCCTAGAAGCCCTCTCAACCCTGTTAATATGATATACTGGTGTATCTAAGGGCATAGCTCTCCATCATAGCAGCCCTCTCAACTCTATTATAATATTGTACTGGTGTATCCAAGGGCAGATACGCGCTCTCAACCGTGTACCAATCACTGGTGTATCTGTGGGCTTAGTTACTGGCCCTCTCAACCAATTAACAAAACTGTCACATAATGGTGTATCTAAGGGCCTAGTGGCCCTCTCAACCCTGTTACACATGTATATTAATATCATGACGTACTAGTGTATCTAAGGGCCTAGAAGCCCTCTCAACCCTGTTAATATGATATACTGGTGTATCTAAGGGCATAGCACTCCATCATAGCAGCCCTCTCAACTCTATTATAATATTGTACTGGTGTATCCAAGGGCAGATATGCGCTCTCAACCGTGTACCAATCACTGGTATATCTGAGGGCTTAGTTACTGGTCCTCTCAACCAATTAACAAAACTCTATTATAATATATATTGTACTGGTGTATCCAAGGGCAGATACGCGCTCTCAACCGTGTACCAATCACTGGTGTATCTGTGGGCTTAGTTACTGGCCCTCTCAACCAATTAACACAACTGTCTCACAACAGTCATCAATAAAACAAAGCATTTAAACACATATATACCAAGGCACATTCAGCATCACCTCCCACTACGACTGACGTGCACTGCCAGTTCATCGGCACGTCCCTGAGGATCGGTTTTCACATATAATTCATTCTGCACTCAGAGCTGCAACAGCTCGAATGACAACAGATCGGAAAACTTTGTACATTTTGTAGTAGCCCTCATCAGTCAAGTGCACGCCATCCCTGTAGTACTTGGACAGTGTAGCGAAACGCAGTGGGTTTTCATGTTCAAAACGTGCAAAATCAAACTGAACAAAATGCATATAATCTATGTCTTTGATCAGGGTTTTCATCTCGGCATTGGCAAGAAAAGCCTTCCTGTCATACAGTACGCATGATCGGTCGTTCGTACATCTAGGTAACAGTTGTGTCACACAAACTCGGGGAACGCCCAGCGCATGGTGGAAATAGGAGGCCGACGCCACTATGCCTGACGACAACTCTTCCACATCGCATAAATGCACACGATCGTTGTCGCCAATCATGACAACAAGAGTGTCTGGCTTCACGCGGCGCACTTTCCGAACGAAGGCGGGGGTTGTCAAATCCTTGACTCGTGCCCCACCCACGCCGTAGAAATGCACCGAAGCTCGCTCAACATTAAAGCTCTCGCAGACACGCCTTCCGTTCCCCCCACCACGCTGAACGAATTCCCCAAGCCTTCGTGCATGCGAGTGTCCGACAAACATTACTGTGGCACGTTTAACCATCTTGACAAAGGAACCAATACCCACGTGCTTCCAAAGCAGGTCAGACCTGTTGCACTTGCTGAGTAGTACACGAAGCCTTTGCACACTATAACTACCACTCTCACGAAGTTTTTTACTTCAATTGAAATCCCATGCGGTACGATATCAACACAGATCGAAAAGCTTAAAAAAAAAAAAAAAAAAAAAAAAAAAAAAACAATGATACTCGCCGTGATTATTGTCGCTTTCTCTCCTTAAAAGCTCAGCAAATATTTCGGCTGCCACTGTCTACAGTCAGGATGGTTGTGGGCTATATTTAGAATTTACCCATCATCCTGTTTACCCCACCCCGTGTCATCCGGGTTGCTCCACAACAAAATCGTCTGCTCCAGGAGCAGACGGCAGAGAAATAGTGTACGGTCATGATCTGTTGCATAAATTCTCTTTTGGGGGAATTCTCCGGGCAGGAGAGCGTGGCCCTCGATCCGGCTCACATCAGGTCCCGCACGTGAACTATTTACGTCAAAAGCCAACATGGAAGTCTATTAGTCTGGGCGAGAGGGAGAATTCTTTCTATTTTGAGTACTTCACGTCAAGACATTGTGTTTGATTGTTCAAGAAAATTGTTAACAAAAAATGGTTTGTGGGTCCATTTTATCATACCGCGCACAGCCTTGAGCCGGCCCAGAACGTGATCACGGGAAATATTAATGACATTTTGGCGGAAGATGCGAACTGACAAACTGCCTTCAGTTTCTTTTGGCTGGCAACACTTAAGATGATCTGTGAGATTGTTGTGTAAAGCTCAGTTTATATCGTAATCTGCGATAAAAAGACAAATCTTTGCTTCAGTTCAGTAATGATGTGACTCCTGCACTGCTGGCAACACTAAAGGTATGAGTAGTCATTTGTGGGATAGTTGTGTAAATATTCTGACTGTTTATATCCTTATTTGCGAAAAACAAAACAAATCGTTGCTTCAACAGAGCTCTGAGCGGAACAGCATCTTTAACCATGACAGTACAGCGAATGCCCCCCCCCAGAGTCCTTGGAGGTCTGAAGGTCAAATTCGCAGAAAATGTGTCTAAAAGGTTGCCGCTCGATAATATGCATTAGAGGTTTTCCCAAATTCTTTTGGTACTTCGCCCATATCAAAAAGTCAAAAATGAAGCAGTCGCAAACTTTTGAATAGGTCAACATCAAAGAGTACTGCAAAGCTCTGCAAAGAGTACAATGCATCTCGTCCATATCAACCAAAACCCAGAAGAAGAAACAAGTCGCGTAAGGCGAAATTACTACATTTAGTCAAGCTGTGGAACTGACAGAATGAAACTGAACGTAGTCCGCCGCTAGTGCAAAAGGCAGTGAAAGTGACGAGCCTGTTTGGCGCGGTAGCGATTGCGCTGTGCTTCATAGCACGCTTTACTGTACCTCTCTTCGTTTTAACTTTCTGAGCGTGTTTTTAATCCAAACATATCATATCTATATGTTTTTGGAATCAGAAACCGACAAGGAATAAGATGAAATAGTTTTTAAAACGATTTCGGAAATTTAATTTTGATCATAGTTTTTATATTTTTAATTTTCAGAACTTGTTTTTAATCCAAATATAACATATGTATATGTTTTTGGAATCAGAAAATGACGAAGAATAAGATGAAATTGTTTTTGGATCGTTTACTAAAAAAATAATTTTAATTACAAGTTTCCGATTTTTAATGACCAAACTCACTCATTAGTTTTTAAGCCACCAAGCTGAAATGCAATACCAAACCCCGGCCTTTGTCGAAGATTGCTTTGCCAAAATTTCAATCAATTTAATTGAAAAATGAGGGTGTGACAGTGCCGCCTCAACGTTTACAAAAAGCCGGATATGACGTCATCAAAGGTATTTATCGAGAAAATGAAAAAAACGTCCGGGGATATCATACCCAGGAACTCTCATGTCAAATTTCATAAAGATCGGCCCAGTAGTTTAGTCTGAATCGCTCTACACACACACACACAGACAGACAGACACACACACATACACCACGACCCTCGTCTCGATTCCCCCCTCTATGTTAAAACATTTAGTCAAAACTTGACTAAATGTAAAAACAAGTCGCGTAAGGCGAAAATACAATATTTAGTCAAGTAGCTGTCGAACTCACAGAATGAAACTGAACGCAACGCAGCAAGACCGTATACTCGTAGCATCGTCACTCCACCGCCCGTGGCAAAGGCAGTGCACGTGGAATTGACAAGAAGAGCGGGGTATTCGTTGCGCTGAGAAGGATAGCACGCTTTTCTGTACCTCTGTTCGTTTGAACTTTCTGAGCGTGTTTTTAATCCAAACATATCATATCTATATATTTTTGGAATCAGGAACCGACAAGGAATAAGATGAAAGTGTTTTTAAATTGATTTCGAAAAAAAATTTTTGATAATAATTTTTATATATTTAATTTTCAGAGCTTGTTTTTAATCCGAATATAACATATTTATATGTTTTCGGAATCAGCAAATGATGGAGAATAAGATAAACGTAAATTTGGATCGTTTTATAAATTTTTATTTTTTTGTACAATTTTCAGATTTTTAATGACCAAAGTCATTAATTAATTTTTAAGCCACCAAGCTGAAATGCAATACCGAACCCCGGGCTTCGTCGAAGAGTACTTGACCAAAATTTCAACCAATTTGGTTGAAAAATGAGAGCGTGACAGTGCCGCCTCAACTTTCACGAAAAACCGGATATGACGTCATCAAAGACATTTATCAAAAAAATGAAAATAACATTCGGGGATTTCATACCCAGGAACTCTCATGTCAAATTTCATAAAGATCGGTCCAGTAGTTTAGTCTGAATCGCTCTACACACACACACACACGCACACACACACACACACACACACACGCACGCACATACACCACGACCCTCGTTTCGATTCCCCCTCGATGTTAAAATATTTAGTCAAAACTTGACTAAATATAAAAAGTACACGCATTTCAACGATTAAGTATACTAAAGTATGCCAGTGCAAGGCAATCTGAAGCACTGATTCTGATGACGCAAGAAGCAAGCAAACTGACGCTTTAGAAATCATTAACTTTTGACCGTGAGCGTATGATTTGTAAATGACAAATTTAGATGACAAACAGACGGTACTAGAGGCGCTAATACAAATCGTGGGCCAGCGTCAGCGTCTCTCGCCGCTGATCTCTAAATACACACCAAGGGCTAATTCTCTACACTTATATATATTTACCCGACCCTTGGTCTCTGCCGTCCATTACACAGACAAATGGGTGTATGACAACACTGACAGGCCTACTTTTTTCAGGTCAGTCTCCATCTGTACCGCCTTCTGTCCTATCATTTGTCAATTATTGATGGCACTCTATCGAAGACAAATTGATGCATTACAACAATGATAGGTCTACTTTAAAAAAAATCTCAATCTCTCCCCTCTTCTTAACTATCTTTTGTCCATTTCTGCTGGAAAATGTAATGGCACTCGACCAGCCTTGCAATTTTGTATCGATGTTAACCTTGACGCATTCCATTTTTCTCTCGCCCGCTTTTTCACGGGAATAAACACTTCTGTCGCTCTATCTGTTACCATGGTTTCTTGGAAATTAAGGTTATTCTGGTGTGTAATTACAGCCTTAGCTAGACATTGATTTAATTTTTGTTTCATTACTTCATTCCTGTTGCTGGGAAATTCGGGTGTTTTCTTACAAGTGCCGGGACATTTTCTACCTGTAGCAGCTGTGTGCGTGTTCAGGTGTGGTCAACTAACTGTATTCGCACGCAAACCCATTTTCACTTCACTGTTTTAAGTGGGTATTCCCTCTTGTTGTTTACCTATTATTAAAAACTGTTGTTCAAATTCAACTATTCGTCAGTTCACTGATATATTGGAAACCCATGGTCGTTTCCGTGTGTGAGAGAGAGTGTGTGTATGTGTGTGTGTGTGTTGTGCGTGGTGTGTGTTGTGCGTGCGTCATGCATGTATTGTAGATCCACTTCAAGCCTTTTCCACCAGTGTTATAATTGGTAAAGCACTCTGTCCTTCTTTCCATATCTCAGTACTTTACACATTTCAACCATTATATCTTGACCTGATTTTTTTTATCCGGGCATCGTGTTAACATACAATAAACTGAGCCTAATAGCCTTGCTTTATAGCCTTTCATTTAAACTCAACACTGATTTGTATTTAAAAATATTTGGTATTGCTTGCTGCAATTTATCACTCACGACAGAGGATTTCTTTCTTTATTTATTTATTTGGTGTTTAACGTCGTTTTCAACCACGAAGGTTATATCGCGACGGACGACAGAGGATAGAGAGGAAAGGCCGCATGCGTACTGGCCTTGAAAGGCCTTCCAGGTATCAAAGGAAGAAAAAGTCATGACTTATTCAATCAGTCAATTATTTATGACAAACGACACACACCAATGTCACATAAAAAGAGAATAAAAGAAACTAAGAATGTATTTTCAGTAACTGTCATGCAGTCATTCATTAAAAAAAACAACAACATACTTCCTGATGTCCGTAAAAAAAAGTTCATTCATATTCTGAACAGGAAGCAGTCAAGATGTTGGTGTTTGATATGTGTCCAAGTCGATGAATGATCTTATCCATTGCAATGGCCTGGTTAGATCTGAGACTGGTGAGTCGAAATGTTTACACGGAATTGACTGTGCCGTTAACGTTTCTTCTCACAGTATCATAATAATACAGTCAGCAGTATAAACGCAAATCCAGACCCCCCGCGGGTTAGGGGGAAGAATTTACCCGATGCTCCCCAGCATGTAGTAAGAGGCGACTAACGGATTCTGTTTCTCCTTTTACCCTTGTTAAGTGTTTCTTGTATAGAATATAGTCAATTTTTGTAAAGATTTTAGTCAAGCAGTATGTAAGAAATGTTAAGTCCTTTGTACTGGAAACTTGCATTCTCCCAGTAAGGTAATATATTGTACTACGTTGCAAGCCCCTGGAGCAAATTTTTGATTAGTGCTTTTGTGAACAAGAAACAATTGACAAGTGGCTCTATCCCATCTCCCCCGTCGCGATATAACCTTCGTGGTTGAAAACGACGTTAAACACCAAATAAAGAAAGAAAAGCAAATCCAGAATGTCACTGTCCGCTGTTAGGTAAACTCACTATAACATGCTTTCCGAATTGTTTTCACGCTAACAGCTGTGCCTTTAATCATTCTCCTCACAGTAATAATCAAAGATATGAAGTTAGTAGAATAAACGCAAATCGAGAATTTCAATAAGTACGGTATAAAAGCAAATCTAAAATTTCACTGTCTACTGCTAGAAAAACTCACTATAATTAAGATGCTGTCCGAATTGTGTCACGCTAACAACTGTGCCTTTAACATTTGTATAGTCAGTAGTATTAACGAACATCCACATTTTTACTGTCTACTACTAGGAAAACTCACTAAAAATTAAGATGCTGTCCGAATTGTTTCCACGCTAACAACTACAGTCTGTAGTATAAATGCACATCCAAATTTTCACTGTCCACTGTTAGGAAAACTCACTATACCTTGACCGTAGTTGTTCCAGTCGACTTAGTGGATCCTCGATGCGTCAGTGGACAGGTACGTGTGTATAAAAGCTCGGGGCGATAAAGTCACTCCCCGCGGACAACACCGATGATGGCAGTGACAAATTCCACCCGGCTACCCGAGGTGAACAGTACGGGGTGGCCTGAGAACCACAGTGTTTCCTGGGATTCCCCCGCAGAGGGAGAAGGAGGAGGGGGTATTGGTGTGACGAACATCGTTATTGGAACGATTCTGTACATCCTCGTTGCGATGACAGTGACTGGAAACGCTATGGTGAGTTTTGCTGTTGCGTTGTTGAATTTTTTGTGTGGGGTTCTCTGTATCTTCTTCTTTTTCTTGCTCTGTCTGAGTGTCTGTCTGTCAGTCTCAGTGACGAGTGTGTGTGTGTGTGTGTGTCAGTGTGTGTGTGTGTGTGTGTGTGTGTGAGTGAGTGAGTGTGTGTGAGTATGTATGTGTGTCTGTGTGTGTCTGTGTGTGTGCATGTGTGTGAGTGAGGAGTGTGTCTGTCTGTCTGTCTGTCTGTCTCTTTCTCTATTTTTGTCTTTGACAGACAGACAGACAGACATACCGATAGACAGACAGACAGACATACCGATAGACAGACTGACAGATAGTCAGACAGACAGACATACAGCCATACCGATAGACAGACAGACATACCGATAGACAGACAGACTGACAGAGTCAGAGCCAGGGAGAGAACACATCCGTGTCTTCTTGCAGTTTACTTTAATTGGCAAACTATTTCCCAAAGAAATCAGACACGACATGGATTATTGGTAAACACGTTAGTCGAAATGCATCCACATCCATATATCATGGAACCATCAGACGTGTGAAGAGTAAACAGTGCTGTTCATTACAGGGGATTACCTTGGCTCAGAAAGCAGGAAGTGATTGTGTGTGTGTGTGTCACGTGTGTGTGTGTGTGTGTGTTACGTTCCATCAGGAATCCAAGATAGCAGGCATTGACGTTTTAAGTGATCAGCCGGTGAACAAATTAAATCGAGACCGAAGAGGAAAGTCTTAGAGGAGAAGATGCAATGCCGAGAGAGAGCGAGAGCAATCTGTTTGATAAACAAAAGACAAAAATAGCCATACGCAGCCTTTTTGGTTTGGTTGTTGTCTGTTGCTCTATTTTGAGAAATACTACCACGAACAAAAAGGGAAAATCAGCAAGTTCAGTTAATGTTGCATGCTTATGTGATTATAAGATGAAAGATACAGACAGACAGACAGACAGACAGACAGAGTTAGAAAGAGGAAGAGTACATGACAATGTCTACTTGCAGCTGACTTTAATTGGCAAAATGTTTCCCAAAGAAATCAGACACGACATGGATTCTTGGCTCACACGTTTGTCGAAATGCATCCACATCCATATCATGGAACCATCAAGCGTGCGAAGAGTAAACAGTGCTATTCCTTAGTGGGGATTTCTTTGGCTCAAAAAGCAGGAAGTGATTGATTGCTTGTGTGTGCGTGCGTGCGTGTGTGTGCCACGGTGTGTGTGTGTGTGTGTGTGAGTGTGTGTGTATGTGTGTGTGTGTGTTTGTGTGTGTGGGTGTGTGTGGGTGTGTGTGGGTGTGTGTGTGTGTGCACTGACTTGTTCGATTTCATTCTTTGATGTGCCATTATTTATGTGTTAAGACCAACATCTTTGATCCGCCCATGAAGTCTGCTTCTGATTCAAATTATAGAGATCGTTAAATAAAATCTTTTTGTGTCTGATATCTTTAATTTGTTCGGTTACTATGTATACGCAAGCAGGTGTCGATTTTCTAAAATAAAGAAACAAACAAACGGAATTTGCCAAGGACATTTTGTAATGTCAGTAAACGGAATCAAACTCATGTCATAAGGCAAACAGATTTTAATATCACAATTATTACATGAGTAAATAGAAATAAAAATGAATAATTAAACACAAACATATAAAATAAATACTTAAACGAATAACACATCAAGAAATGCTAAAAAAAAAAAGAAGGATATTAAAATACATCCATCGAACCGAATTAAAAGAAGGAAGAGAGAAAAAAAAACGAGGAATAAATGAACAAATATATGAACAAATATAAATAATAAACAAGTCAATAAATCAATCAATAAATACATAAATCACTTGACCATATTTTCAATTGAATATCGATCAAAGCGGTTTGTTATGCGTTTTTCCAGTTTTCTCCAATGCGCTAACTTACAGTACACTTTTGAAAATCCAACGCTTGTATCTCTTTTGTTGTGGACGAAGTGATGATGGAATTAGCAGCAATGAGAATTTAAGGACTTGTTTTGCAGACCGTAAAGAACGGCTGGTACGTCAATGGGTGTTGGCGCAAAGGTACAAGAAAGGCATGCATAGGCATTGAAACATGTAAAACTTTAATAAAGAATAATATCTTGTAGGGCACAGTCAGATGAATGGAGATGATAATTGCCGCCGGTTGTTCTTTTTTTCAAAACCGTTGCGAAATGTGAGTCCCGATTCACCGTTTCCCCAGTGGCCTCTCGATCCCCTTTTTTTTCTTCGCGATTCGCCGTTTCTTTGTTAGCCTTCGGCTCCCGATTCGCCGTTTCTTTGTTAGCCTTCGGCTCCCGAATCGCCGTTTCTTATTTCTCATTTTCGCGACTGATTCCCAGCTTTTTTTTTCGCTTTTTTTTTCGATTCGCCCTTCGCTTTTTTGCCTTTTTTCGTTTTGCCGTTTCACAAATGTCGCCTTTGTCTAATCTGCCTTTCTACCAGAAGCCGGTGCAGATGACTGATTACAACGAAACACAAACATACCTGGATAGCGCGACTCTGTTGCTGCTAGTTATCCACTGGGAGGAGGCGACCCGAATTTCACAGCGATGGGACATTGAAGTAGTTAAAATGTAAACAAAACGAAACAAAAAGAAATTCGGTGACATGAATGTTCAATGATACTTAATAGAGGTTTCCGGCCGGGAGAAGGACCAAATACTCGTCTTAGCCTTTGTAACATTCTGTTTGGCGTTACCAGCTCGCCCCCCCGGGAACAGATCGGGCGTTACACCGGAAGTCTGAGACCTGAAAATAGACGTCCTCTTTGGCTGGATTTAGGGGGGTTTCCTGTATTCTGGAACCCCCCCACCCACTTACCAAGCAAATGTACCTTTTTTTCTCTCAAAGAGAGACCCACAATATCCCTTTCAAATGCTAAATTTTAACGGCATCTGTGGGGCAATAATAGCTGTAGGGCAATAATAGCTGTAGGGCAATAATAGCTGTAGGGCAATAATAGCTGTAGGGCAATAACAGCTGTAGGGCAATAATAGCTGTAGGGCAATAATAGCTGTAGGGCAATAATAGCTGTAGAGAAAATTCGAGGTCGAAGAGGAAAAAGGAGAAAATCTAATGCCGATAGAGAGAGAGAGAGAGAGAGAGAGAGAGAGAGAGAGAGAGAGAGAGAGAGAGAGAGAGAGAGAGAGAGAGAGAGAGAGAGAGAGAGAGAAAGAGAAAAAGAGAGAGAGAGAGGGCGCACCGAGAGAGAGAGAAAGAGAGAGAGAGATTGACGGAGACAAAGAGAGAGAGAGAGAGAGAGACAGACAGACAGACAGACAGACAGACAGACAGACAGACAGACAGACAGGCAGGCAGACAGGCAGACAAACAGAGACAGACACAGAGATACACAGAAGAACAGAAAAACAGAGATAGAGACAGACAGACAGAGACAGATATACAGACATAGAGACAGAGACAGAGACAGATATACAGACATGGAGACAGAGACAGAGAGACAAAGACAGAGAAAGGTGTAAATGCATTTCCTTCGCAGGAAAGTTGCTCAGTGTAGAAGTCAGCTTCGTAAGAAATGGGAGAAAAGAAAGGTCCACACCCAGAGCAATTAAGCTGAAGGAGGAGACAAGAAGTACAAACATCTCAGGCATTATTCTACGTAATGTTAGTGTCTCTTCTTTCTTCTAGTTGAGATGAGTTCACGTCAGTGCATTAAGATCATTAACACTTTAAGCTTGAATCTATTTTTTATTCGAATTTTTTTTATATTGCGCAATTAAGTTACTTCCATTACTTCCAAATATACGGTAAAATTGTCGACGTAAACGAAAAATATCGTGCACAGAAATGGTCTAAGTGAAATGTTGTGAGAAAAATATGTTTACGATTATCGTTGACAGTTTTCACAAAGAACTCCCATTGATTATCCGTCTTCTTTTGCAAAGCAAAAAAGTAGTTTCTTTTGGTCCATCGACCTTTTTATGAAGAGCATGACAACGAAGAGGAAATTAAGGCTTTTAGAAGAAAACCCCACCAGCATCCTTCTTTCGACAAATGAACTACGACTTTAAATTACAATCATGTGCATTGCACAATTCGTTGGTTTAAAAAACAATACATTCACTCACATATGCTCAAAAAATGTCTCAACGGTCTCGTCCTTTCGCGAGAGATATACTCGATATTGATTATTCGGGATCTGACTGTTTGTGCTTGCCTGCGTGTGTGTGTCTGTGCGTGCGAGTGTGCGGACAAAATTAAACTGTAGCGGTTTCGCAGCATGAGTTTGTCTGACCAAGTTTGTTCTTTCCGACGAAGAACGCGTTAAAGACTAGAATGCCGTGTAAGTAGAAATTATAAGCTGATTATATTTTACTCGTAGTAAACCTTTTTGCCACTTTTTTTAATTGAGGTACAATTCAAACTGCTTTTCTAAGTACAGGAACTTATATCGATCAAAACGCCTTCCCGTATTACTAAGATTTACCGACAAAACGGTTATACTGGATGTTATGTCAGTCTTCAGGCAGGTTTCACGGTAATCAGACTCTTTGATGTGTGTAAACTTTGCCTTCAAATTACTTGCTTACTGTGTTGATTTTCATCATTTTTTCTGCTTGGCATGAGTAAGTATGGTATTTGCAATACAAAAAACAAAACAAAAAAGCTAAAATGTTTGTTTTTGAGCAATTATTTGGGCGAGTTTTTCGAAGCGAACGTGTGAATCCTGACAGACACCATTTCCTTCTGTCACATGACCCCATTTCAAAATGTGATTCAAGCAGACACGAAAATAACACACAAAACTTATGATAATGGGGTTATTAATTCAATTAATACACAAGGTTAGTCTCTGACTAGATAAAATGACGAAAAAAATATCAAATAGGAGCATAAAACCGTTTCTGGAAAAATGTTCAATCGCCACCGAAAGCGTCTGTCGGAAAAACCCCCACGTGCTTTGTTTGAAAAGCAAAGCCTAATTTTACACATCGCGTGCTTTTGTCTTTGTTATTCTTGCTTGTCAACATCATTTTATTGATGTTCTTCACTGGAAAGCAGGTGTATCATCAACAGTATCACAAAATCGCAAAGAATGAACATTTTTGTTGTGATCCGACCGGTGTCTGTAGACTGAATCACACGTTCGGCAAACTTCGTTTTTAACGGAAATAACAGAGCCTTTCATCGGAAACGACGTTTCAACCGCTTCAGATTGTATGCAGGAAGAAAAAGAGGAATGCGATACCCAGTGAGTAAAACATTTAATCGTTTTTAGTGCCTTTTGATCAAGTTTTGTTGCGTCTGTCAGCAACGTTCGTCAACCCAACGTTCGACACAGCGACGCACGCATAAGGATTTCCAGCGTTTGCATTAGGAAAGTGAGGGATTTGTGAGTTCGTTTGCATAATTTCAATCGCTAGTAGGTTTTCCCTTCGTCTCCCATTCTTGTGTGTACATGTTATTGGCATTTCATTGTGTAAATTGAAAGTTTGTGAGTAACAGTAGTACAATCTGTCGAACGTTGGCGACGGTGACAGACGGAAATATCGAACGTTGCCTTCAATGACAGAAGGGCTTGGCGATCGTACTTTCGATTCGTAGGAACACAATATAGAGACAGCAATATGCGCTCGTTACCACAACGGTCATGAACCGGTGTAACACGACATTTTTACTCCACGAAAAATTGACTCCGGGCAGGTTTCACGGTATTGAGACATTCTGTTGACTGCACAATGTGCTCTGATTTCTAACTTGTACCAATTTTTTTATATGCTATGCAAAAATGAGTCATTTTGAATAAAATTCTGAGAAAAAAATCGTTTGAGTTGTTTTTGTTGGCATTTTATGCACATGTGTATGGAAGCGAACGTGTCAGTGAATCCTGACAGACGCCATTTTCTTCTGCATGACAGCAGCCAACCTTTGATGTGAAAAGAGAAACACAAAGGCACTCAATTCACACTGAATGGTCATATTTGATAGCAGAGCTGCAATATCTAATCATACAAACAAACAAAAAAGCCCAAATATGAATTTTGCATTGCATATTTTGCACACAAAAAATCCAATCGAGAACCGGAAGCTGTCTGTCTGACACTAAGTCTTCACAGATAAACTAAGTAAGCTGCTTTGCCATAAGAAATGATAACATGATTTTATTTTGACATTGAAAACACACCTTCATAGTCTGTACTTCATTGGAAAGCAATTACAGTGACCGAAATTTCGCGAAATTTCGTGCCGTGTCCATTTTTGGGAATGTCCGACCGTGGTCGACCAACGATCGCTACTATCACTTACATTGTAATTTCCGGGAAATCCTATGCCGGATGTGACGTATTACACACTTATCAAAGTTGAGGCCCAATGCGGGATTTGTGCTAACTTTTTTCAGGTGCGATTTTGTTGTTTTTATTGCCTTTTTGTTGAGTACTACTCCGTCTGTCAGCAACGTTCGCTACCACACGTTCGCCACTGCTTCATGCTCGATCAGATTTTTGTTTTTAGCTTTTTTGAGTCACTTGAGAAAAAGTGACTATGTAATCGGTCAGTGTTAGTCTGTCCGGCCGGCCGTCCGTCCGGCCGGCCGGCCGTCCGGCCGGCCGTCCGTAGACACCACCTTAACGTTGGACTTTTCTCGGAAACTATCAAAGCGATCGGGCTCATATTTTGTTTCGTCGTGACCTCCAATGACCTCTACACTTTAACGATGGTTTCGTTGACCTTTGACCCTTTTCAAGGTCACAGGTCAGCGTCAAAGGAAAAATTAGACATTTTATATCTTTTCTCGGAAACTATCAAAGCGATCGGGCTCATATTTTGTTTAGTCGTGACCTCCAATGACCTCTACACTTTAACGATGGTTTCGTTGACCTTTGACCTTTTTCAAGGTCACAGGTCAGCGTCAAAGGAAAAATTAGACATTTTATATCTTTGACAAAGTTCATCGGATGTGATTGAAACTTTGTAGGATTATTCTTTACATCAAAGTATTTACATCTGTAGCCTTTTACGAACGTTATCAGAAAAACAAGGGAGATAACTAGCCTTTTCTGTTCGGCAACACACAACTTAACGTTGGGCTTTTCTCGGAAACTATAAAAGTGACCGGGCTCAAATTTTATGTGAACGTGACTCATTGTGTTGTGAATAGCAATTTCTTCCTGTCCATCTGATGCCTCATATAATATTCAGAACTGCGAAAGTGACTCGATCGAGCGTTTGCTCTTCTTGTTACAGATTATAGACGTTTGATTAACGTTTTCTTTGCAGTTCTGGATTTCTAACCGGTGTCTCTTTGCTGATTTTGCCGATTCACTTTTCATACACGAGCGAGAAGTTGCTGTCAGCTAGCAGACGTTGCAAACGTAGGCAGTACTGACAGGCGGAATTGTTTTTCACTTAAAGTTAAAATAAAAATAGATTTGTTTTACATTCTGTATTCATATATGTATGCAATAATCATTATTTTAGAATAAAACGAGCGAGTGTCTTTTAATGAAAAAAAAGTGTTCCTTGTTAATGAAACATGTACGAGGGGTATCTTGAAGTCCTTGGAATCTTATATTAGCGCACAGCCCACCGTTAATTTCACCACGCCATTTTCTCGAAAGATCCTTCCTGAGCTGTGACACACGTTGACATTCTGTAAAAATACCTTTCAAAGATTTCGGCGTGAGTGTTTTTGCCGATGCCCTAAATGACCCTCGTTTACTCTCGGACAGCAGCATCAAGGCTCTCGTAAGGGTTTCCTCAGAGCTTTTTCTTTAAATGTGAAAACAGGAAAACGTCAAACGGGGCATATTCAGGAAAATATAGTGAATGCAACTTCAGGCAGACATCCTAATTTGTAAGAAATTCGATTACGGGATATTTTAATGGACATAGCATCAACCCTCAAGACTCGTGTTTGGCGCCAAACTTAAAACACCACGGGCAGGCAATGATGCTTGTACTACTCTAAGGTAACCGTACGCTGCTCCCGGCCTTATATAATTGTGGCGATTTGTCCTTGTTTTCCAAAGAAATATGACCACCTTCTTCTTGCCAGTGTTCCGAGATGGGATCAGCTCGTTACTCCCCCGTATCGCTACTCCCCCGGCTCGATACTCCCCCGGCTCGTTACTCCCCCGGCTCGTTACTCCCCCGTATCGCTATTCCCCCGGATCGTTACTCCCCCGTACACAGAAAATGACTGGATAACCCTGTGATACTAAGTTGGCATGAAATATTGTTCCGTCCCCCCCCCCCCCCCCCTGTCCAGCTGTTTTGTTTGTTTCCTTGTTTGTTTATCCAGACAATTTCTCCGGAAAAACAATATTTCATGCTAACTTACTATCACAGGGTTATCCAGTCATTTTCTGTGTACGGGGAAGTAACGAGCCGGGGCAGTAGCGATACGGAGGAGTAACGAGCCGGGGGAACATGATAACGAGCCGGGGGAGTATCGAGCCGGGGGAGTAGCGATACGGGGGAGTAACGAGCCGGGGGAGTAACGAGCCGGGGGAGTAGCGATACGGGGGAGTAACGAGCCGGGGGAGTAGCGATACGGGGGAGTAACGAGCCGGGGGAATAACGAGCCGGGGGAGTATCGAGCCGGGGGAGTAGCGATACGGGGGAGTAACGAGCCGGGGGAGTAACGAGCCGGGGGAGTAGCGATACGGGGGAGTAACGAGCCGGGGGAGTAGCGATACGGGGGAGTAACGAGCCGGGGGAATAACGAGCCGGGGGAGTATCGAACCGGGGGAATAGCGATACGGGGGAGTAACGAGCTGAGCATCTCGTTACTCCCCCGTATCTCTTCTGCTTAAAATATATACTTTTTTTTCAAAGATGTACTGTACACGAATGTACAGGAAGATCTGACAGTTGTAAGTTCTTTAAACATGCTCTCTCTCTCTCTCTCTCTCTCTCTCTCTCTCTCTCTCTCTCTCTCTCTCTCTCTCTCTCTCTCTCTCTCTCTCTCTCTCTCTCTCTCTCTCTTTCTCTCTCTCTCTTTCTCTCTCTCTCACTAACTCTCTCCCTCCCTCTCTCTTGAAAATTCAATTAAGTAATAACTGCATTACTTAAGTGTAATAAAAAGGCACGGGGGGGGGGGGGGGGGGGGGGTAACGATACGGGGGAGTAACGATACGGGGGAGTAACGATACGGGGGAGTAACGAGATGCTCCCTTCCGAGATCACCAATAGTTGATAGGGGTGGAGCCGTTTAGGAACATCACAACGGCTGATCGATGTGTTGCCAGGGGTCAGATTGATAGACCCAAGTCCCCATCGCCTTCGACAACATTCATAAAACCCTTTACACTCTCTAGGCTATAGTGACAATTGGAGAATATTTGTATGCACATTCCGAGACATACCCCCTTTTGTGCAATAAAAGAGCACGGGCACCCACTGTCTGCAACGCTCGTGTACCCGCAAAGGCTTGTGCTAGATCACATTCAATTACCTATGTGTCCTTTGCCTCCGTGTGTGTCCTTTGCCTCCGTGCATCATCTCTCTTCAAGGTTTCAGCGACAGCAACGTTTCTTGCAGTAACAGCATTCAACTGTCAGTCTGGCCGGGTGTCATCTTTGAAGACGTGTCTACCCGATTTAAATTCATTGTACCAGTTGTAAGTACTAGTTTTGAAAGCAGCATTCTTCCCCAAAAATTCCCACAATATTCAGTAGCTGTTAGAAACGTAACAATCCTTTTAGAGATGTGTATACATCATTGTTGTAAACTCCCTTTTTGGGAGCTCCATGACAGGCAAATATACATGGACGGGTAGTGTTCTTCAAGAGCTGTTTTCTTTGAAAAGGAAACTTTGAGATACATGAACATTTGTGTCATCGCCGATGAAAGGTTGCCGTATGCATACGTCATTGTAAATATCATGAGGTATTACCAGGAGCTTGGAGTCTAAGGACTTCCAGAGAACACCCTAGGTATCTTGGCTTTTCTTGCTGTTTTCGAAATTAGGGGGTATATATACTATAAGTTGATTTCTGCCATTAAACAATTGATAAAGAAGTATTTATCTGTTTTTATCTTGTACACACATAAATACACTTTCAAAACATTTGACTTTTGTTAGTCTATGGAGACCTTGATATGTGAAAAAGACCATTTCCCTGGCCAATTTAGGTAAAACTCGCGTTCGGATCGAGGACAGCATCATGCAAACATATAGACAGCCCAAGACAAGTAACTTTGTAGTGAATATCTGTTATATGTTTGAAGTTTATTTAAACCATTTAGTATTAGTGGTTTGCTGTCTTCTTTCTGGAGTCAGGCTTGCATCAAGTTTGTTTGATCGATTTTCACGTTTTGAGGGCAACTTTTGTTTCGCTTGATTTTCTATGGAAAAACCCCACTGCGTATAATATTTTTCTTTGTTTTGTGTTGTACTGAACCTAATTAATTAAAATAACATCCATTTTCACAGTATTTCACAGTTTTATTTTTGACTGGAAGTGTGAGAGAATGGGAAATGACTGAAATCAATACCGTGAAACCTGCCTTTAGACCTCAGCCAGATACTTTCACGCCAGCTCATGTAGTTGTGGAAGAAATGTTATGTCCAGTGACTGGATCTTTTTCATGGATGTCTTCAAGAAATGCTTTTCCTGTCGACAGACAGACAGACACACACACACACACACAGACACAGACACACGCAGACACACAGACACACGCACACACACACAGACACACACACACACACAAACAGACACACACACACACACACACGCATGCACGCACGCAATCGCACACACACACACTCACACACACACACACACACACACACACACACACACACACACACACACACACACACACACACACTCAAAGTAATGATGATAATAATAATAATAATGGACATTTATATAGCGCTTCTCCACAGCTCGAAGCGCTGTGCAAGTTCAATTTATTCAATTTACAAGTTCAATCAAAAACACAACACGATATATACACAACGGCACACACACACACACACACACACACACACACACACACACACACACACACACACACACACACACCTCCCTCCCCCTATCTCTCCTTCCTCTGTCTCTCCATCTCTCACAAGACGTGTATCACGTGCAGGTACTACTAGCCGTGGCGCGCAACAAACGCCTGCAGACCGTGTTCAACATGTACATCGTCAACCTGGCCGTCACCGACATCCTGGTGGCTCTCCTCGCCATGAGCTTCTACACCACGGAGAACATGCTGGGCTACTGGCCCTTCGGCGAGTTCATGTGCGGCGTGTGGATCTTCTTCGACTACGGCATGACCTTCGCATCCGTCTTCACGCTGATCGCCATCTCCGTGGACCGCTTCTGGGCTGTCAAGTGGTCCATGCACTACCGCAGCAACAAGACAAAGAAGAAGACGTTCCTTGGTATCGCTCTCACTTGGTAGGTGTATGCTTTTTTTTGGCAAGTGGCATTTTGCAAGAGAAAAGCCGCGGTAAAAATTCCGCTCTCCAGTGCTCGAGACTTTACAAAAAAGCAATCATTGTTTGCGGTTAATCAAAAAACAACGCTAAGCGAAGCACGAGTTCAAGAAACAATTCTAAGACCAGACAAATGATTTGATCAAGAAAGAGAGAGAGAGAGAGAGAGAGAGAGAGAGAGTAGAGAGAGAGAGAGAGAGAGAATTTGTGTGTGTGTGTGTGTGTGTGTGTGTGTGTGTGTGTGTGTGTGTGTGTGTGTGTGTGTGTGTGTATGTGTGTGCAGCCGTGATGATGCGGGTGAATGCGTGTATTGTTATCCCCAGACCATTTACCTTGGTCTGCGTTAGGGAAGCATCGATATCGGATTCGCTCAAGTCAAAATGGGTTCATGTATGGGTTCATAAGGATTCAAACAGCCGTTAAGTAAAAAGAAAACTTGGACTTGCATGTGCTTTAGTTAAAGAATTTGATGAACAGTTTTATCTGAATTATACCCGGAAGTCGGCCTACTACGGTCTTAGCAGCGGCGAGAGATCAGACGCAATCGTATTTATCCATCCATCTGATTTACCCCCTGCCCCCCCCTCCCCTCCCCTCCACACATTCCTCCCCCCCCCCCGTCCCCGCCTCTCACCCTCTCCACACTTGTATCCCAATCTGCTTCGTACTCCTTCAACCTTCTGCACCGACAATGTCTTCTTTCTCTCCGAGAACTCGCTTCCTTCACAAATGATCTCTTACATAAATACGACTTGAATACATTTTCAAGCTCCAGGCTTTTCGAATCATCTCCCAGAACAGCCTTTGATCTTTTCTGGTCTCTTGTTGTATTGCTGTATTTCTGGGATCAGTGCATTGAAGCGGGCACAGTTTAAATGTCAAGATACACTCTGTATTGAATGGCAGATAAAAGACTACGTTTGCAAAAGAAATCCAACCCTATTGAGGTTGTGTAATCATTTGCACTGGTATCTAATCTCGGTAAGTGAGTGTGCTGTCATTATTTTCTCTGCCCTCCCACGAGTGAAGTTGGCTTTCAAAGTTTTATTTTGGAATGAAAACATTCGGTCTGTATCGATTTTTCTTGTATTCGGTGCTGAACCCATCGAAGTCCATTTAGTTTTTTTTATTCACGTTTTGCTCTCAGTCTCTTCTCTGGTCATCAGTTCTCTTGAGTTGAAATTGATGGCTGGTGTATTGTCTGCCAGTCGGTGTGTCCGTCCGTCTGTCTGACTGTACATTTGTCTGCTTGTCTGTGATTTCATGGCTTGTGTCCGCTTTAATACCTGTCTATCTGCGTTTTTGTCTAATAATAATAATAATAAATAACTTTTCTATAGCGCGAGTCCCATCAATTGGCTCCAGGCGCTTTACAGATTCCTTATAGAATAAACTAGCACAAATCAACAAGCATAATGTCTTTCTCTCTTTCATCTCTACCTTAACCCCCCCCCCCCCACTCACCCCCTCCCACGTTGTCTTTGCTTCTTTTTTTTTTACTGTAGAGTTTCTTTGCGAAAAATCCAATATTTAAGCCCTCACGGCGCAGCCATTGGGGGCATGTTCCCGGGTTTACCCCGACTTTAGATGAGATACACAAGTGTATGAGTGCCTAGGTGGTACTTACACCGAGGTCTTTTACGAACCACTGTGGTGACACGGAGGTGGGACATGGATACCGTATCTGGGTCTGCACAAAAAGTTGACCCGACCCGGATTGGAACCTGCGACCCTAGGATCACAAGTCCAGTGTTCTAACGCCGTACCTGAGCTACATAAGCCCCCCAGAGATGCTGTAGCTTGTCATCAGCATATATACTCAAGATTAATGACTTGTGTAATGTCTGTATGTCCGTCTGTGACCCACAGGGTGTGCATGCTGGTGCTGTGGCTTCCACCATGCATCACGGACCGCTTGGCCAACAGTCGGCCCGGGGAGTGCATCTGGGAGCCCTCCAACAACAAGGAGTTCGTCGTCGTCGTCGCCGTCATCGGGCATCACGGCTCATGCTTCAGCATCCTCTTCTGTTATGTCAGCGTCCTCGTGCTATTGCGTCATCGCGCTAAGGTGGGCGTAAGCAATCTTATTGACTGTGAACATCTGTTAGATAGTTACACACACACACACACAGACACACACACAGACACACACACAGACACACAGACACACACACACACACGCATACACACACACAGACACACACACACGAAGAGGCACACACACACACACACACGCACACACACACACACACACATACACACACACACACACACACACACACACACACACACACACGCACACACACACACACACACAGTCAGTCATACCATTGGAAAAAAACCGTAATGCATGTACATTCAGGGTAGACAGGTGCAGAAACAGTGTTGTGGAGAGTCCAGAGGCGGGATCTGAAAAGGATCCGGAATGATACTTGAAGTACGTTTGGTATGTAGGTGTAACCGAGTGCCAAATGTAACTTACCCTGATCACGGGGTCAAATGTAACCGAGTGCCCCTTTCTCTCCAAACTCAGGCAATCAAACAAACTGACACAGGTTAAATTACCAGGTTCTTTATTTCCATATGATGGTGAGGGGAAATGTGTGGGAAAGCGGGGGTTTACCTTCAGTACAAAACTTCCAATATATTACTCTCTAGAACTGGAACAACCCCAAACAACACTCTAAATCCTTTAATCTAAAGCTATGCTCTAGATTCCCACTCTAGAACTATGCTTTAAAACAACACTTTAAATCCTCCCTCCAAACTACACTCTAGAACTCTACTCTGAATCCTCACTCTCAACTTTAGTCCAAAAAAATCAAAAGACACAATAAAACTCTAATCTAAAACAAAGTCTAAAAAACAACCTAAAAACAATTCCCCAAAAAACCAACCTAACAAAACCTAACTGAACCCCTCTAACGAAACCTAACTGAACCCCTCTAACGAAACCTAACTGAACCCCACTAACGAAATCTAACTGCACCCCTCTAACGAAATTTAACTGCACACCTCTAACGAAATCTAACTGCACCCCTCTAACGAAACCTAAATGCACCCCTCTAACGAAATCTAACTGCACCCCTCTAACGAAACCTAAATGCACCCCTCTAACGAAACCCCGTCGCACATTCCGCCATTCTGTAAATCACAGAATGCACGTCATAAGCATACATAAACAACTCAACAATTTCAACCACCACAAACTAAATCCTTTAACAACAACAAAACACATCATTCCTTCCGAATAACATGCCTACAATACGTTCTCTCAAACACTCAAACGGTTTTCTAAAACATTCAATAAACAAAAGGTTTCCCGAACATTCAACTCACAAAACAATCTACTTGAACATTCAAATAAATCCTCCCAAAGCAGGTCACAACCCGCATACTTTAACGCTGTTTTACCCATTATATAAAAAGAATAGCATATGAATAACATACCCGTCTCAGAAAAGTCACATTACTGTTCCCTTTCTGCTCGTAGCAAACCTGCCACGCGACCGCTCACTGGATACGTCTGTTCTGTTCAAAGCACCAGCGAAAAGTAAATGCCCCAACCCACAACATCCCGCGTGCCTACGTCACAAGGTTAAAACAAATTCAACTCAGAGGGGTGTCGGGTACCGAAAAGCGATCATTTTACCTATGCAAATTAAAGGATCGGCTCTTCCGCCAGACCATTTCAATACAGACAAAACACAGTCTCGGAAACCTTAATTGATCCCCGATAGTACAGGTTTGAATCCTCGATAGTACAGAGGTACCACGAGTTCACAAATTCAAACAGATGCACAAAAGTACATGTGTACCGTAACTGTCGTCGGTCACAATCTCACATCTAGGCATAACACTATAAAAGTTTAGAAGCAATTCGCCTTATTTTTCTTGAAAGCCATCGCTTCCTGTTGTGCAATTCCACCAAATTGACGTCGAAACATCCGGGTTTCGACCTTTAACTCGGCTGACACCTTCTTTAGTCGGAATTGAGTAATAGTAAAAGCGCATACGAATGTACAGGTAATTGATGGGCCTTTTTGTGTGTGCCAAAGTTGCTTAATTTAGACTATTATGAATGTTTGTCGATTCTCTAAACTACAACTTTCTGCGGTCTTTTTCTTCTGCGTTCCAATCGGGGTTGATTCTGGGGGTTCTCTCATTTGAGTGGCTGTAACGTACCCATGTAAAGTATATTTTCAGTCTGAAAAAAAAGCCAAATTTACAAAGCCAGTGCCTCAAATTGTCAAAATGTCACGGGTATCTATTGTGAAAATTGCAGCTGAGGAACAAAACGTGTCGCAATATTGTTTGGCACAGTTTATCTCATCATCTGAATTTTGATTTGCGCTTAGAAAGATTCTTGTTGCGATTGATAAATTCATTTTTCCACAAATATTGTGTTGTATGTAGTGTAGATTTGTTTCCTTTTATTATCCCAGGCTCTAATATCACTGACTCTTGTTTTTGTGTGCGTGTTTTGCTTCTACCCCTTCCCATTGGTCGTATTCCTAAGTAATAAGTTATTTTCTTATCGTGTCAAGGTGGGCATCTTCACCGTGAAAAAGACGGACGCCGTCACGGTTGCTGAAGCGTCCAGCTTCCATCCACCCGTGAAAGGCCCCTCCACGCGAGCTGTACCTGAGACCTCCATCACTGTCGACCTTGCAACAGAGGCACGTGACTGCGGTAGAGGTCAAGGTCATCGGGGAGTTCCTCACGTTGGACCTTGGCCTGCAACAGCTAACGGTCTTCTGGCGGTACAACCTGCTCCTAACAAGCATCGTAGTGAAGCTGAACCGGCGACAACTAACGGTCATCTAACAGAACATGCTGGTTTGAGCAAGCACCACACTGATGCTGTGGGGACAAAAACAACAGCATTGACACCCGATGATTCTGCATCAACAGATACTGATCTTTACAATGGTTCAACTGCAGTTCAACTAGACACACAGTTGTCCAGAGTGAACGGGCCTAAGTCAGAGAAAACCGATATTGTGATGCAGCCTTCCTCAAAAGATTCCGAGGACATTTCTCAAAGGAACACGTCGAAATACAACGATTCTGTAGAAACTGGCGAAACGCAACAAGAAAGCAAATTCACACACAACAACGAGAGGACCCCTGCTACTGATTCACATGCGAAGGGGCAAGCTGAATTAAATGGTACACAACGAGAACATGAAACCGTATCCAGCAGCACCGAAAAACAGACACCAAACACAGATGGAAAGGAAGGGATGTCGACAAATCTCAATCTCAAAGTCAATGGTGAAGCTGAGTCTGTGTCAAAAAGGCCTCAAAACAACGAAATCAGTCCCACCGATGAAACCAAAGCTGCACCAATATCCTCAAAAGGCAACAACGAAATCACTCTGCATGATGACATTAAAGATGTACCCAAATCCCCCAAAAGCAACAACGAAGTCACCTTCAAACGATCGGAATTTACAGAGGTGACACTCAAAACCCCAGACGAGCAACCACCAAAGACGTTGGGGAAGAAGACGAAGAAGGAGGGAGGCAGCAAGGACAAACAGGAAGGCAAGTTCGGCAGCAAGGAGATGAAGGCCTTCGTGACGTTGTCCTACATCGTCATCTCCTACTTAGTGTGCTGGGTCCCGTTCCACGTGGTGTTTGACGTCAGTGCGGTCAGACCCGATCTGGTTCCGGACATTGTGTTCACCGTCACCTTCTGGATGACCTACCTCAACTCAACTATCAACCCCATCCTCTACAACTTCTCCAGCAAGGACTTCAGGAACGCCTTCAGGGACATGTGTAAGAGATGAGCGTAACTGGTGTTTTTCAATCTCGTACTTCAAGTGCTTTTGTTGAACTGCACAGCTTCTCTGCGGAAGACTTCAGGATGGCATTCAGGGCTTTTGTGACAGACAATTAAATGTGACCCTCCACCACGAAATGAGTCGCATGTCACCTCGCGCGGTTCTGCGCTAGGCTTAAATATAAGTCCGGGGAGTGTCTGGCAACAGTGTGAGGGTCACCTTAGTCACAGGCTTATAACTCAAATAGTTTTTGCTCTTTTCTAAAACGGTTTTCACCACTGGATAGAGCATAAACAATTCTTTAGGAAAATGTAAAAATATGAAAATCATGCAAAGGTGACATGCGACTCATTTCGTGGTGGAGGGTCACAAATGTGAAGATTCTGAGTCAAAAGAACCCATCCTCTTCTACTTCTCCAATAAAGACTTCAGGGGTATGTGCAAGAGAAAAGTGTGTTCTTTAAACTGCACATCCCCAATTGGGAAGACTTTAGGGCTTTTGTAGGAGACACATTGGGAAGACTTTAGGGCTTTTGTAAGAGACACATTGGGAAGACTTTAGGGCTTTTGTAAGAGACACATTGGGAAGACTTTAGGGCTTTTGTAAGAGACACATTGGGAAGACTTTAGGGCTTTTGTAAGAGACACATTGGGAAGACTTTAGGGCTTTTGTAAGAGACACATTGGGAAGACTTTAGGGCTTTTGTAAGAGACACATTGGGAAGACTTTAGGGCTTTTGTAAGAGACACATTGGGAAGACTTTAGGGCTTTTGTAAGAGACACATTGGGAAGACTTTAGGGCTTTTGTAAGAGACACATTGGGAAGACTTTAGGGCTTTTGTAAGAGACACATTGGGAAGACTTTAGGGCTTTTGTAAGAGACACATTGGGAAGACTTTAGGGCTTTTGTAAGAGACACATTGGGAAGACTTTAGGGCTTTTGTAAGAGACACATTTGGAAGACTTTAGGGCTTTTGTAAGAGACACATTGGGAAGACTTTAGGGCTTTTGTAAGAGACACATTGGGAAGACTTTAGGGCTTTTGTAAGAGACACATTGGGAAGACTTTAGGGCTTTTGTAAGAGACACATTGGGAAGACTTTAGGGCTTTTGTAAGAGACACATTTGGAAGACTTTAGGGCTTTTGTAAGAGACACATTGGGAAGACTTTAGGGCTTTTGTAAGAGACACATTGGGAAGACTTTAGGGCTTTTGTAAGAGACACATTTGGAAGACTTTAGGGCTTTTGTAAGAGACACATTTGGAAGACTTTAGGGCTTTTGTAAGAGACAAATTTGGAAGCACCTACATCATTTTCAAGCTTGGTCCGTTCCTGAGGGTCAATTTTGTCCCCTGTACTGTAGATAGTTTTTCACGTATGTGCTTTGCGCGCGTGAGTGCGTATGTTTGTGATAATGTATTATTGTGCAATTTGTGTTATGTAGTGCGTGTGTGTGCCCGTGCGTGTGTTTGTGATAATGTTGTATAGAGCAATGTGTTATTCATTCGCAATGTGTTATTCATTGATATGTGTGTGATTGCACGCTACGTACAGTTTACGCCAACATCAAGTTCGTTATAGATAGAATACACTTTAGTATCGCCTTGATATGTCAATGTGATTTTTATTGTAACAGCTCCATGTGATAGTTAAGTAAACATATAGTGCAATATTCAACCACACGTGTTTTATGTGCCTCTTTTGAATGTTCTTGTTCTTGTAATTCTATTTCGGTGTGTATTTTATAATCGTTGACAGGCAGGTTAGATGTGTCGAAGGAAATTTTCCGTTTAATGTATTCCTTTTAATGGACAATAAAGTGCTGTTATTGTATTGTTGTTGTATTGTTGAGGGACTACCTTGAACCTTGAAGTTACTGTCCTCGTGGTAAACGTCGCTGTCCTACGGTCTCGCGGGGCTAAACACTATTGACCTCTTTTCTATGAACTTAAAGTAACTGTCCTTGTGTATGGCGAGACGTACGTGTAGGACAGCGACATGTTTATTACCTGTATATTTATGTTTTTCTTTTGACATCAGCGTAGATGTGCACGAGCGTATCAGAGACGTTTGCAAAAGTACAGTTTACTCCACTTCTTTTGCATTAATGTTTTAGCAGAACTGGACACATACAAGAAATGAGTACACAAGGGCTCCCGCAACGACTTCAGAATTTCCGTCAGGGTCATTTGACAAAGCTGAGTTGTTTTGATGTGCTGTAAGAGTTTCCTTTGTGAAGACTTTAGGTTGGCCTGTATAAATATGTCAGAGTCAATGTAGAACCCAAGATCTCTGGCCTTCCCTGACAATGCGACAGATGCTGAGCCTCACTGAATGGCAGATGGAAGGAAGATTGTGACGAGAAGAAGAGGTTGAAGAGGCAAACAGAACTGCTTAACAAAATGTGCAAAGTGTTCGACATCAAGTTGTCTACAACTTGTCTAGCAAGGATTTCAGGAATGCTTTCAGGGACATGATTGCGTGAGAGATGAGTAAGCCACTCTTCAGGCAAGGGCTTGAGTAATGTCTTTGTGGGCCTTAGAAAAGCGTCAAGGACATGCGGCTTAGATGACTGTGCAAGAAAAGAGAGTACACAGTTTACTAAACATGTACACAATTTATCCAGCAGACCCTTGAGAAATTCCTCTTAGAACATTCACGTAGAAGAGATGAGAGCGCAAGTGTTCATGTTCATACACGGATTTAAATATGAATGTATCATGATATGTCAAAAAGATGAGTTTACCCAGTGTAGTGTACAACTTCCTGGGAAAGACCTTGTTAATCCCTCGTGGATATGTGCAAGAGATAGGAATACAATTTCTCCAGCAAAGATTTGAAGAATAGCTTCAAAAATCTGTATGAGTAATGTATACATGAATATCTTCTTCAGCAAAGACTTTACGAACGTCTCCAGTGCAAGAGATCAGTATCTAATGAACGGTACATCTCTAAATTCGTTTAGAAAGCGCGCAGAAATATATGTAAGAGATGCTTGCACACGGCTTACTCAACAACATTTCCAGTAAATACCTCATAAAAGCCTCCAGAGACACTATATACTTCAAATCGCGTATTGATTGTCAAATTCGCTATTCACTGAGCCAGTGTGGATCCAGTCTTGACCCAAAGCCGACATGGCCTGTCAATATCCCATATATTTTTTTTCAAACCTCATTCAGCAGAATTAAATTCAAGGTCAAAGGTTCACACGCAAGGAAGCTTTTAGTTTTCTAAAGTTAGTAATATTCCTTTCGGCGCCCTGTCTCTTTGGAAGACACATGGATACGCAAAAATAGTCACTACATAATATATCCAACTAAGATTTATGAAGGAAAACAGGAACAACAAGAAATTCCTGCGAGGTAGGAAAAACACCCCCGTCAAAGGGAAATAACCTTCTCAGTTGGTGGCAGTGACTGAGTGAGAATGGTTATTTCCCTTTGACCATTAAGATGTGCCTCTATAAGTCCTTGTATAATTTTAATCCACCAATAACTCCCTAACCGTGTGTTTGACTGGTCCCAATATTTGTAAGGACCGTCTCAGGAATGTATAGAACCTGTTCACCAAGTTTGGTGACGATCGGTCCGTTCATTCTTGAGATCTATATGCGAACACAAACATACAAACACACAAACAAACACATCGACCGAAACCTATACACACCCCTATACCGGGGGTGTAATAAATAAAGCCGAGTCTTGTAACAAACTAGGGACAGTGGTATATCTGCATTTCACCTTCACATTTGTGTTCATGGAGTAGAAAGAATCAAAACTTGAATTCAATAACAAGAGGAAAGAAAGTGTCATCAGTTTTTAAATGTGGATCGAATGCAGCGTGCTGCATGCTGATAACAGAAAATAAAATATCGAATATTCTTGTTTACGAAGAAATAGGAATCCTTGTGTTTAAATGAACCGTCCTTCCCGCGAGCACTGCCATGTTCACTGCCACAAATCTGGCCTGTTTTTATTTGTTATTGATTGATTGATTGATTGATTGATTGATTACATAGGGGAAGAGCCTTCTTTCATTTGAACACAATCCAACAGTCTAAACCCTGTCTGATTTCTGTGTAGAGTGGCAATTTATTCACTTATTACATGGGAGAAGAGCCTTCATTAAGTTGAACACCAGCCAACAGTCTAAACCCTGTCTGGTTTCTGTGTAGAGTGGCAATTTATTCACTTATTACATGGGAGAAGAGCCTTCATTAAGTTGAACACAAGCCAACAGTCTAAACCCTGTCTGATTTCTGTGTAGAGTGGCAATTTATTCACTTATTACATGGGAGAAGAGCCTTCATTAAGTTGAACACAAGCCAACAGTCTAAACCCTGTCTGATTTCTGTGTAGAGTGGCAATTTATTCACTTATTACATGGGAGAAGAGCCTTCATTAAGTTGAACACAATCCAACAGTCTAAACCCTGTCTGATTTCTGTGAAGAGTGGCAATTTATTCACTTATTACATGGGAGAAGAGCCTTCATTAAGTTGAACACAAGCCAACAGTCTAAACCCTGTCTGATTTCTGTGTAGAGTGGCAATTTATTCACTTATTACATGGGAGAAGAGCCTTCATTAAGTTGAACACAATCCAACAGTCTAAACCCTGTCTGATTTCTGTGTAGAGTGGCAATTTATTCACTTATTACATGGGAGAAGAGCCTTCATTAAGTTGAACACAAGCCAACAGTCTAAACCCTGTCTGATTTCTGTGTAGAGTGGCAATTTATTCACTTATTACATGGGAGAAGAGCCTTCATTAAGTTGAACACAATCCAACAGTCTAAACCCTGTCTGATTTCTGTGTAGAGTGGCAATTTATTCACTTATTACATGGGAGAAGAGCCTTCATTAAGTTGAACACAATCCAACAGTCTAAACCCTGTCTGATTTCTGTGAAGAGTGGCAATTTATTCACTTATTACATGGGAGAAGAGCCTTCATTAAGTTGAACACAAGCCAACAGTCTAAACCCTGTCTGATTTCTGTGTAGAGTGGCAATTTATTCACTTATTACATGGGAGAAGAGCCTTCATTAAGTTGAACACAAGCCAACAGTCTAAACCCTGTCTGATTTCTGTGTAGAGTGGCAATTTATTCACTTATTACATGGGAGAAGAGCCTTCATTAAGTTGAACACAATCCAACAGTCTAAACCCTGTCTGATTTCTGTGTAGAGTGGCAATTTATTCACTTATTACATGGGAGAAGAGCCTTCATTAAGTTGAACACAAGCCAACAGTCTAAACCCTGTCTGATTTCTGTGTAGAGTGGCAATTTATTCACTTATTACATGGGAGAAGAGCCTTCATTAAGTTGAACACAAGCCAACAGTCTAAACCCTGTCTGATTTCTGTGTAGAGTGGCAATTTATTCACTTATTACATGGGAGAAGAGCCTTC
Source organism: Littorina saxatilis (assembly GCF_037325665.1). Taxonomy (NCBI): domain Eukaryota; kingdom Metazoa; phylum Mollusca; class Gastropoda; order Littorinimorpha; family Littorinidae; genus Littorina; species Littorina saxatilis. The sequence goes on along the minus strand of NC_090248.1, from coordinate 58,489,415 downwards.
ATTAAGTTGAACACAATCCAACAGTCTAAACCCTGTCTGATTTCTGTGTAGAGTGGCAATTTATTCACTTATTACATGGGAGAAGAGCCTTCATTAAGTTGAACACAATCCAACAGTCTAAACCCTGTCTGATTTCTGTGTAGAGTGGCAATTTATTCACTTATTACATGGGAGAAGAGCCTTCATTAAGTTGAACACAATCCAACAGTCTAAACCCTGTCTGATTTATGTGTAGAGTGGCAATTTATTCACTTATTACATGGGAGAAGAGCCTTCATTAAGTTGAACACAATCCAACAGTCTAAACCCTGTCTGATTTCTGTGTAGAGTGGCAATTTATTCACTTATTACATGGGAGAAGAGCCTTCATTAAGTTGAACACAAGCCAACAGTCTAAACCCCGTCTGATTTCTGTGTAGAGTGGCAATTTATTCACTTATTACATGGGAGAAGAGCCTTCATTAAGTTGAACACAATCCAACAGTCTAAACCCTGTCTGATTTCTGTGTAGAGTGGCAATTTATTCACTTATTACATGGGAGAAGAGCCTTCATTAAGTTGAACACAATCCAACAGTCTAAACCCTGTCTGATTTCTGTGTAGAGTGGCAATTTATTCACTTATTACATGGGAGAAGAGCCTTCATTAAGTTGAACACAAGCCAACAGTCTAAACCCCGTCTGATTTCTGTGTAGAGTGGCAATTTATTCACTTATTACATGGGAGAAGAGCCTTCATTAAGTTGAACACAAGCCAACATGCTAACCCTGTCTGATTTCGGTGTAGAGTGGCCATTGTTTTGTTTGTTTGATTTCGATGCTGACATCAGTGTCCATTTGAATTGTTAATTCCGCAATCAATTCCCACTCTGTACAGATTGGAACAACACTATGGATTGTTGATATGTGTCCATGTGGAATGGTGCTTTTATTCCACGTAGAGAACTAAACAAGTGATCCTTGGGTCAGGGGTTCGAATCCAAGCCGGGACATTTTGTTAATAAAGAACAGAAATAAGAGAAAAGCTTTCGCATGTAGTGCTCACGCGAAGGAATGGAGGTTTAAGAGGTTGAAGTTGACCTTTCTGGCTGGAGAGATATCGGAGTTATTTAAATGACAACCTCCATCAGACCATACGGCGAAGTTTGCGTAGAGCAGCAGGATTGGTGTTGATGGGTTGGGGGGTATGAGGAGGGAGAGGGATGGGGAAGGGGGGGGGGGGGGTAGTGCACCTAAGGAAGTCATGATGGTGCACATATGTCCAAGTGCAATGGGACCAGTCGCGTTAGCTGTACAGCATTAGGCCAAAAAAAAATTGTCTGTTTACGGTAACATAGGCACACAAAAAAATAGGGTCGGTAGGTCGGGATTTTTATTTTTTTTATTTGTTTTCAACATATTTTTAAGTTATATTGCCAAAAAAATGATTTTTTTTAAAAACATTTCCCAAATGCCAAAAAAAAGTCTAGGGTCGCGCGAAAAAATAGGGTCGGTCGGGATACAGTAAACAGACTTTTTTTTGTTGTTGGCCTTAGCAAGTTATTTGTCATTTGTGGGGATTTGATGACCTTCTTTTCCATTTCCACCAAGGTCAGGAACACAGCACGCACGCACGCCACACACGCACGCACACACGCACGCACAAACACGCACGCACAAACACACACACAACTGACGTATGCACGTACGCACATACGCGCACACGCATACACACGCGCGCGCGGACAGAAAAACGGACAGACAAAACAGACAGACGGACAATCAGACAGACAGATACACAGAGCTGAGCGTGAGGCATAGAAGACGCTTAGGTGCAAACTTTCACGAGTTATTGAGTTTACAAGTCGCCATAGAACTGGTTGTCTATTGTCTTTGGTTAAACAGTTTGGATGAAACCGCAACTCAGGCCGGCTACATGCAGTGCAGACTGTGAAGTATAAGCGTAAGAACACTTGTGACGTTCACTGTTGATATCGCAATGCATGTGGAACACTTTGATGAGGACGATATCTTTTGTTATCAATCTCAGTAAAGTTTATTGCCTCAGTAAAGTGGATCTTGTCTGTTTCTCAGTTGCTATAAACATTGATGTAGGAAGCCTGGAGAGAATCAATATGTTGTGTGTGTGTGTGTGTGTGTGTGTGTGTGTGTGTGTGTGTGTGTGTGTGTGTGTGTGTGTGTGTGTGTGTGTGTGTGGAGCTGTTCTTTCTTTGTTTCTCTCTCAAAATGTTATATCAACACTTCATTTTCTAAAGGGTTTGTTCTGTCTGTAAATCAATTGTTTCCAGTGAATACATTATTGTCAGAATGTAAAAAAAAAATCTTTTCGAAGTTAGTCCATATTCAGATGGGTGCAGTGGCGTAGAAGATAAGACATCGGCCTCCTAATCCGAAGGTCGTGAGTTGAAATCCCGGCCGCGGCCGCCTGGTAAGTTAACGGTGGAGATTTTTTCGATCTCCCAGGTCAACTTATTTGCAGACCTGCTTGTGCCTTATCCCCCTTCGTGTGTACACGCAAGCAAAAGACCAAGTGCGCACGGAAAATATCCTGTAATCCTTGTCAGAGCTCGGTGGGTTATAGAAACACGAAAATACCCAGCAGTCTTCCCCCCAAAATCGGCGTATGCTGCCTGAATGGCGGGGTAAAAACGGTCACGGTCATACACGTAAAAATCCACTCGTACAAAAACATGAGTAAATATGAGAGTTGCTGTCCGGCGTCCATGTACACAGAAGAAGAAGAAAAAGAAAAAAAAAGTCTTTTTTTTTATCACATTTATTTTTCTTCCAATGTAGCTTCAGTGAGAAAGATCAGGGCGGCTGGAGGTGAAGCAGAACCAACAATAAAACAGACTTTGACCTGTTCAATGAATATTCACATTCCGAAAAAAGGGAATATGTTGATGGGAATGTCTTCATAAGGGAGTCTACCTAAAAAAGTAAGTGAAATAATTCACAGCCACTTTTTCTGAGTTGCTGGACCGTTTACATTCGAGAATTCAAGATTTATTCCAAAATTCTAAAAAAAGACAAAATCCCGCTTCAATCTTGTTAGTTTGTAATGCAAGCAGCTAAGTTCTGATACTTCAGATGATGGTCTTTAAATGTTGTCTTTTGTCCGAGAACATTCAACATTCAGTTCAATATTCTCACGAAAAAGTTGAAAGTCTTTATAAGGCTTTAATCTGTTTGCGATGCAAACGCCCAGTTTGTGTCAATTTACAAATAGCCAGGTAGTATAATCATGGTCTTAAAATACTGTCTTTTCTCTGAAACAATTTTAAATGTCCTGCAGGTGGACAGTATTCCTTCAAGAAAACATTCAACTTGGAAAGTTAACAGTCACTTTTTTCTTCTTTTTTTTTCTCTTTTTTTTTAAAGCTGAAATTGAAAGTTATAAGATAAACAAATTGATATTTATTTTGAAGTAATTTCAGATTGTTATATTTTTTTTAATCTATTTTGATTTTCTTTATTTTGATAAAAAAAAAGTGTGACCATTTGTTTTAAAATTATATAAATGTAATGAAAATTTAAAAAAACAAGAAGAGCAAACGCTCGATCGAGTCACTTTCGCAGTTCTGAATATTATATGAGGCATCAGATGGACAGGAAGAAATTGCTATTCACAACACAATGAGTCACGTTCACATAAAATTTGAGCCCGGTCACTTTTATAGTTTCCGAGAAAAGCCCAACGTTAAGTTGTGTGTTGCCGAACAGAAAAGGCTAGTTATCTCCCTTGTTTTTCTGATAACGTTCGTAAAAGGCTACAGATGTAAATACTTTGATGTAAAGAATAATCCTACAAAGTTTCAATCACATCCGATGAACTTTGTCAAAGATATAAAATGTCTAATTTTTCCTTTGACGCTGACCTGTGACCTTGAAAAAGGTCAAAGGTCAACGAAACCATCGTTAAAGTGTAGAGGTCATTGGAGGTCACGACTAAACAAAATATGAGCCCGATCGCTTTGATAGTTTCCGAGAAAAGTCCAACGTTAAGGTGGTGTCTACGGACGGCCGGCCGGACGGCCGGCCGGACGGCCGGCCGGACAGACTAACACTGACCGATTACATAGAGTCACTTTTTCTCAAGTGACTCAAAAAATGGAATTTTGTTTTAATGAGGGCATTATAAATAGCTGCTAAGGAAAAAATGAATAGATAAGAAATAGTTATTAAGGAAAAATTAAATATGTAAAAAATTTTTGTGTGTGTGTGGATAAAATAGGCAATTTGTTTTTTACATTTAAAACAAAACAAAAAAACAAAACAAAAAAAACCCCTTTTTTATAAACTGATTGACAGTTTTATATTTTGTATAACATAGATATATAATGTATACTTAATATAATATATAATGAGCTGTTATTGATATTATAAGATGGTAAAATAAAGCATCTCCGTTTGTAAGCCCTAATATCTCATTGAAAAAAAAGCTGATTCAAAAAACAAACAAAAAACAAAAAAAAACCAGTCACTGAAGTACAGAAGAACCTCTGTTTTCAGAACCCCTTTTTTTCAAGATTTCCCCGCTTTAGAAACAAATATGTTGCACACAATGTCTGCAAACTTACATCCATTTTTAGACTTCCTCTCATATAGGACCTGACTTTCTCAGATTTGTCTCCGGTCTTAAACTTAAAGTTAAGTTCCACTGTATCTAAATCGTGGTGAAGCCTTAACGGTAGGATCCTCTAAACGACGCGGAAAGATGGCTTTTCGTTGTCCTGGTAACGCCGATACGAAACTGACGGCATGAGGACTGTATCGATGACGTGTACTACCCCGTTGTTGACGTTAATGTCTGCTGACGTCACTGTCGCGCCTTCAACTTGTAGGATGGCGCCATTTCCTGTGACAAAAATATTGAAAAACATGAACAACAACCTTTACAGATACCGCATACCAGAACGATAATAACATAAACAAAGGGAAGTAGGCGCTCCACAGCACATGAACAATAATTCCTATTTAGATGTAAATATGTAGCCTCACTTAGAATAAGCTTAGCTAGTTGTGTGGTCCCAATTGTCCCTGATGTACTATATATCTATACATATATCTATATATATATACGACTAGTGTCTGTGTGTCTGTGTGTCTGTGTGTCTGTGTGTCTGTGTATCTGTCTGTGCGCGATGCACGGCCAAAGTTCTCGATGGATCTGCTTCAAATTTGGTGGGCATATTCAGGTTGACCCGGTACAGGACACAACCTGGTCGATATTTCAACACGTGCTCTCAGCGCGCAGCGCTGAACCGATTTTGGTTCCACCTCAGCTATTTTGGTTCCACCTCAGCTACCCGGGCCCCCATACCGACACACCAAAGCCAAAGTTCTCGGTGGATCTTTTTCAAATTTGGACACCGTATTCAGCTACACCCCGGACACAATATCATCGATGAGATATTTCAACACGTGCTCTCAGCGCGCAGCGCTGAAATGATTTTAGTTTTTGTGTTCATTTCACCATTATAAGTAACTCTTCCTTATCTTCTCATCTTCTCCAGGTTTTCAGCGTTTACCTCCCTTCCTTCGTTTGGTGCACTTTTGTGTGACAAGGAGCGTCTTCGGATATTCCCGGCGTTCTGTTACTGTTACTATTTTTAGAAGGTCAACGCAGTGTACAGAACGTAAATTGGACCCGTAAATTATCCTCACTGTAAAAGTGCAAAGGTCGAATCAATTTATAGCCACGCGAAAAATACACTGTCATCTATCTCTCTATAGATACGGCTTCTCTGTGTTTTTGTGTGTGTGTGTGTGAGTGTGTGTGTCTCTATGTAAGCAACACCTGTGCATTGTTCAGTTCTGTTTGTGATGTGGTCTGGCGGCTTTTGCGTAATTTTATGTACTGGCCTTCCTTTGAGAAGCCATAACTTGCTCAGTCCTGTTTGAGTGGAGTTCGCCTCCAAAGGTGATTAACACGGTTACATTCGTCGACAAGGATGGGACTCGATATGGTCAGGAATGGCATTATGGCCACTGAATCATGTTCGTGCTGTTTTCATTCCACGAATCTGGGAGGGACCTAAGCTTGGCGGGTCCATTGTTCGGACCCGGCGAAGCCGGCGTACGGCTCTAAGTACTTCTTCCCGGCGAAGCCGGCTACCCGGCGAAGCGGGTATTCATTCTAGTATATATATATATATATACAACCCCATGTTCTCGGAATACAATCTTGTTTAAAGTAAGCGCTCTAAATGCATACGGCATGTGTGAAAGAGTAAGTGAGAGTTATGCGTAACAAGTCTCCTGGCACCTGAGAGAATAACAAGCATTGACTTAATTCCCTTTGTTTATCAGATCTTTAAATAGCGCTCTGTCTCATTTGTTTAAGAGTTGTGCTAACAACCACATGAACAATAATATGAAAACTACTGATGTTGAACGCCGCCTAAGAGATGCAGATACAGCAGCCGCTCCAAGATTGGCTGAAACAGAGACTGTAGAATACACAGACTGTGTACTCTACAGTCTCTAATTGAAATACACAAAACACAACAGCAAATCCTTCACACACAACGGTGAGACTAGAGACAATGTACAAGAAAGAGATCAATTTTGTCTACGTAATAACCATTTCTAAGAATAGTGAAACAATCAGTAAAGACCGAAGCGCTTTCCTTCTGTTATTTTCCACCCAACCTTCCTTTTGTATACATGTATATTGTTTAGAAATACCGACCTGCCACTGTGACGTTGAGTGTATGCCCGTTCTGTGTTTTCAGTATATCTCCTCCCTTGGCTTTCAAATAGGCTGAGAACACCACGCCGCTCACCAGGTGGTTCTGAAGGACCTCTGCACACACACACACACACAACAAGAGTGCTATTGTTAAAATGGTGGGGGTGGTGGTGGTGGTGGTGGTGGTGGTGATGATGATTATGATGAAGATGATGAGGAGGAGGAGGAAGAGGGGGAGGGGGAGGGGGGAGGAGGGGGGGGGGAGAAGGACAACGACGACAACGTCGATGATGATGATGATGATGATGATGATGATGATGATGATGATGATGATAATGATGATGATGATTATGATTATGACGACGACGACGCTACTACTGCTGCTGCTGCTGATGATGCTTAGGAAGAGGAGGAGGAGGAAGAGGAGGAGGAGGAAGTAGAGGAAATCAAACGATTTTGTATCTCTTGGCCGTCAAATTGGCCGAGGAGACCAGTATTCTCGCAACAGGCGCAACAAAGTAAAGATACATGAAAGTAGCTCGCACTACAATGATGGTTACGATGATAGCAAACAGTTACGACGACGAGGAGAATGCTGATGGGGATGGTGATAAAATCAGGTTGTGTGTTACGATGTAGGAAAGCACACAGGTGGATGGATGGGTGGGTGTGACGGGGAGGAGAGATGTTGGAATGTGGAACAAGTACAGGCTTATCATATCAGCGGAACAGAAACTGGGACTCTGTCTAAAATAGGAAAACAAATAATACAAAATAACTGTTCTATAGCGCGAGTCCCATCAATTGTCCCCAGGCGCTTTGCGTGTTCATTAAAAAAACGATCCAACAAAAATTTAACAAGCATACAAAACATTCAAATAACTGAGATAAAACAAGATAAACAACAAAAGCACCAAGCTAACTGGGCTTACATGACAAACGACGAGCGTGGTTATTGTGACGCGATCGTTGAGAAACAAGAGGCCGAGAATTAGACGTCTATTTGACTGTATTAGCAAGATCTAGATCAGCATTTTTTAGGACGTGTACGGGAACGTGTACGGGTAACGTCATCAAATCTAGTTTTTACGTCTCGCGTTTGCCAAGATCTGCAGTCTTGGTGGGAGCAAAACAACGTATGCATAAATTTGGAACATTGGAGAAAAGAGTGAGTCACGGGTGACGCAATATCTACACGTACACGTACAGGTCTTTGCTACACGTTCGACCATCTAGAACACTGTATTGACGAACTTAACGACCAGAATAGCGACATGAAATCAATCATCATTGAACCTTCACTGTCTCTATGTTTCTCTTGTGTTGACAAGAACAATTTGCCCGTGTAATTCAAGACATAGAGAAATCAATATTCTGAAACACAGAGGATCGTGACGACGAATTGATAAACTGGGCTTTAACACAGTGGCATAAACTCAGTCATCATTGATCCTTCGCCCACTCTCTGTTTTCCTAGTGTTCAAGAGAAATATTAGCCTGTCTAATTCAACTAAAACAATACAAGAATGTGAAACACAATTCAGCGTTCAGACACTTTGTCGAAAACAGCCAAATAAATTGTAGGATTAAACACAACTGCATCATCAACTCAGTCAACTCAATCATCATTGAACCATCGCCAACTCGCTGTTTCTTTGTGTTGGCAAGAAATGTTCGCCTGTCATAATTCTAGACAGAAACATCAGTTATGTTAAACACAATTCAACGTAAAGACACTTATTATAGGGGCAAATAAACACAGCAGCATTATCTACGAAATACGCCCTTACCACCCACGGATTACTGGCATTAGGATTTGCTATATCATTTCAAACGACAAAAATCAGGATGACGACCCTGTTTGAAATGTCAACAGCAAATTGTCATTGAACTTTTTTCGCCGTCCTAATAATGAGTTCAATGTAAAAAAATAAATGGTATAATAGCAGCAAGGCTGGGAAAAACCAACATGTCTTTGTTGTAATAATAATACCTTCTGTCTCTGAGTCAGACATTATCGCTGGGTTCTTCAGAAGATCGTTGAAAATGAACCATTGCAATTCTCAAGGACGAATCAATACCGATCACGTGATCTTCAGAAGTCCGTCAACCCAATTACAGAATGAATGCGTTTGTGTACTTATAGATTCTGTTTTTTTCCTACTGGCTATTATTAGTACTGTAAAACGTCATATAATCTTAAACCTTGCAGTTTAAATCGAAATTGCAAGGTTCAAGGTAATATGCCATTTATTCACCACCACCTCCTACACCGACTGACAACAACAACAACAACAACAACAACAACAACAACAACAACAACAACAACAACAACAACAACACTTCCTTGCTATTGTTTTCATTTCACATCATGCAATACGTCATTATTGTTACCTTGATTACCAGTTGAACTAAACAAAAAAGTTAGAATAGGAATTAAAATCGTAATCCAATCAAAAATGAGAGGTTCATTCCAGATTTGCTTCCACTTGTATTCTGATTAGAAAAATCAATACACAAATAAACCTGTACTGTATTAGCTGGAATAATCTCCATAACAATCCCAGGTTGCCAATAATAATTATGTGATCTAAATAAATCAGTAACGTTTCCGTGTGTGAGAGAGAGAGAGAGAGAGAGAGAGAGAGAGAGAGAGAGAGAGAGAGAGAGAGAGAGAGAGAGAAAGAGAGAGAGAGAGAGAGAGAGTGTGTGTGTGTGTGTGTGTGTGTGTGTGTGTGTGTGTGTGTGTGTGTGTGTGTGTACACTGGTGTACTTATTTTTTGTAAAATCGGTGTATTTGTTTTTTGAAAAAAACCTTGTTCTTCTTTCTTAAAACAGGTTGGCTCTATCCAAGAAAATTTGATTACACATGATGACGGCCGGCCTCATTAAACTCACTGGCTATTTGTTTTTGTTTGTTTGTGTGTTTGCTTTTGAAATGGAGCCCACAAATCTTTGAAGGCATTACTCGATTTTTGCTTCAGCCCTTGTTGTACTCATATGGCAATAACGGAGATAAAGGAAATCGATAACTTTATTAAGTTTCGACCTTCTGCGTCTTACGACATAGATACTCAAGATTGATAAAACAACATTACAACAACAACAAAACACACACACACCAACAACAACAACTTTTACACACACACACACACACACACACACACACACACACACACACACACACACAAAAGTGATTCCTATTACAAAATTGTTTGTTTCGACCACTTTGGAAGAGAAATCATTCACAAATAAGTTACCTTGACATTTAGTGATTTACGAGCACTATATAGTAGTCGAATGTGTATGCCTTGTTATTCCACTTTAATTATCGATAGGACGAACTTCTAGTGAATGTTTTATTAATTTTTGTCTATAATTAAACGTTCCATAAGATAACCTTTCTTGTTTTCTGATTTTTTTTATTTGTGTGTGTGTGTGTGTGTGTGTGTGCTTCTTACGACAATCGCTGTATACCATACTTTTGATATTTAAGTGAACCCCGCACTCACAGTCAAAGTTTTGAAAAGAAACCAAAATATCGGCTTGTTACTAGTTAGTGCTAAACACATTCTCGGCAATGTGTTTCAGGTAAATATTGTGACAGCACTGTCGGAATTTATCAAAGGAATCAAAAGAATAGCTTCAAAACTCTCCGAAGGATCAACTGTTGTGAGTCAAAAGACGTTGATGACACTTTCAGAAAAGATTCAAAGGACAAGAAAGCTAAGAGTATGGAACGATTTGTAATGGAGTAAAGGAAACATTTACTACTGTACTACCTTGATCTATCGACCTCTAAGTGAGAAAACAGGATACACACAAAGATTGGAAGATGCAATATTCTATACAAAATAAAGAACTGCATTATTGTTTGGCTCCTAGCAAGTGTTCAAAATATTCTCAAATATGTTGACTGGAAACATTTTATCAATCGGAAGTATTTTGACACTATTATTTTGTTTCCTCTGAGAAGTTCCTTCGTTGCTGTCCTAATATTTGTTAACAAAACTGTTGTGCTTGCTTCTATCTTTGTTAACAAAACTGTTGTGCTTGCTTCTATCTTTGTTAACAAAACTGTTGTGCTTGCTTCTATCTTTGTTAACAAAACTGTTGTGCTTGCTTCTATCTTTGTTAACAAAACAGTTGTGCTTGCTTCTATCTTTGTTAACAAAACTTTTGTGCTTGCTTCTATCTTTGAAAGACCACACTCAACTTCGGAACTGAAGTTGCCACCCTTTTAACATGAAGTGTCAGGATTTTTACGAGGTGTGTTCGTCCACTCTAAGGATCGACATTTCGAAGTCCTGGTGAATGTTTCGTGTTTTTTATTTTTTTATATCTAATATAGAACGTTCCATGAACTAAAATAAAAAAAAATAAGAAAAATAAAAATAATTTTTTTAAAAAAAAACGTTCTATAAACTAGTAACAGCCTTCCCTTTTGCGTTGATTCTTGATTTGTAAACACTAGCGGTCTATCTATTTAGGTTTTAGAGAAAAGGTTCCGACTGCATACAGTCCTTTGATGAAGAACTCGCCTGAAATACGACAACTTACACAAATCGTTTGAGGGCCATTGAAAAGCCCTCTGGGCCCAAAACAATAAAATACTTGACTTGAAAGCACCACCTCTTTGCACACATAACACGGAAGACTGTCAATGATGCAGTCTGAAAGTGGACCGGCACTTTTCAGAGAAAACCAACGTTTTGTTATAGCTTAAAGATACACAATACAGGAAAGTGTAAAGAAAAATTTGTATTTAATGCATCAAACAGCATCACGCTTCAGATGAAACAGCTAATTTACTTCACAAGCTACACTCAGAAAGTTGCATTGAATATTGAATATAAATTATGGCAGCGCTGTCTCGGTCGACGGGTTTCGGTCAGCAAGGACTCAGTCCCGGTGAAGCCTTATTAGTTCAATTTTGATGACTAGACCGATAGATTGGCTAAATTACTTAATACTTAAATTGCAAAGAACTTGAGAGAATGTGATGGAAGACATTCTCCACACACACACACGCACGCACGCAAGCACACCCACCCACACACACACACACACACTCACACACATACCCACGTACAGTCTCTCTCCCCACTCCTCCTCTCTCTCTCTCTCTCTCTCTCTCTCTCTCTCTCTCTCTCTCCCTCTCTCTCTCTCTCTCTCTCTCTCTAGGGGAACATAGGGGTCCTACCTCTGAAGTCAAGAATGAATTACAACAAAGGAATAATGATGCATAAAATTATGACAGAAAATGCACCCGAAACCATTTGCTCAAAGTTCTCTTTGAAGAATTCGCACCACTTTATAAAACTAAACACTCCTCTTCCTAGGATAGACCTATTTAAATCAAGTCTTGTTTATTCAGGAAGCAGCCTCTGGAACGCTCTTCCGGACGCCCTGCGGCAATCCACCAACACAGATTCTTTTAGAACCAAATATTCTTTCCATTTAATGAACTCTATGAACAAATAAACTTGATTGGTATGTTTTCTTTGTATACAGTTGTTCATTATCGGAATTATGGTTTATTGTGACAAAATCACGAAGATTTGGCTCTGTAATACATTGTTTTGCTGAGCTAATGTATTGTTGGGTTACTTTCCGTTTATCTTCATTGCTTTACACCCAATTTTGAACACTACCTTATGATCTACAATGCTTCTACATAATGCGCTTCATGTACACAAACTTATATGTTCTACCATTAATGTTTTTATGTAACCTTTTTTTTCCCTAGTCATAGTTATAGTAAAATAGTTTAGTCCCTCTTTAGGGCGAGGGCCAGATGCAAAAAAGCATACCTATGCTTATTCTTGTCACCCTCGAAAAATAAAGATTTGTCATTGTCATTGTCATTGTCATTGTCATTGTCTCTCTCTCTCTCTCTCTCTCTCTCTCTCTCCCTCTCTCTCTTTCTCTCTCTCTCGTTGTCGACATTTCAGTCAACACTAAAACTGATAGTAACAAAACAGTCAGACATGGACTTTCCACAGAAACAAATTGCCCGTAGGTTTTAGTTTTAAAGACTGGTGTCAAAGCAAAGTGTTCCGGATCAACATCCCCATAATCCTTTGTCCCGAACAAGTGATTGGCCTTTCTCTGAACTGCTGCTTTGTGGTGAAGCAAAGATTGGTGAACCAGAGATAGTATTCTGTGGAAACATGCAAGCTTACACGATGATTTGAAATTGAAAACATATTACTCAAAATATGACGCGTCAATCAATGCACAATGTATACATACACAGCACAGCGAATGTACCTTGGACAGTTACTGTTAGGGTTAGGGTTAGAAATTCTACGGTCAAATACACCAGAAAACTTTAAAAACAAGAAATTCCTAGGAGGTAGGAAAAACACCCCCCGTCAAAGGGAAATAACCTTCTCAGTTGGTGGCAGTGACTGAGTGAGAATGGTTATTTCCCTTTGACCTGTATAAGTCCTTGTATAATTTTAATCCACCAATAACTCCCTAACCGTGTGTTTGACTGGTCCCAATTTTTGTAAGGACCGTCTCAGGAATGTATAGAACCTGTTCACCAAGTTTGGTGACGATCGGTCCGTTCATTCTTGAGATCTATATGCGAACACAAACACACAAACAAACACACAAACACCCAAACACCCAAACAAACACATCGAGTGAAACCTATACACACCCCTATACCGGGGGTGTACCGGGGGTGTAAAAATGGTGTCCTACATGGTATACCTTTAAGCGTAAAGTAATGTCATGTGAAGGAACACGCCAGCATATAGTGTGGCATTTGGAGTTAGCCAATGTGACGGGCGTAATGGCCAAGTGGATAAGACGACGGCCTCCTAAGCGAAAGGTCATGGGTTCGAATCCCGGCCGCGCTTGGTGGTTAAAGGTGGAGATCCTGAAATCTAGAGTTAGATGGGTTATAGAAACACGAAAATAGCCCTGCATCCCCCGATGCCTACCTGAATGGTGGGCTAAAAACGGTCTTACGCGTAAAAACCCACTCGTGCAAAAAAACCACGTGTGTACGTGGGAGTTTCAGCCCATGAACGCAGGAGAAGAATGACCAAAGAGATTATCGTGTCCGCCAAAATACTCTTTGTGGACATGCCCTTCTGAACGATTTGTCGACCGGACAAAAGCTGAGGCGGTACCCAAGCTGACTATAATTGTGGTACTCAAGTGCCTTTCTTTAAGCCTCTATAATTAATAAAATAGGTCAGTCGGCTCTCCTTGGAGGCAAGGACATGTAGGGTATTGGTTCCACAATGTACTCGTCAATTATATCTTACGTAATTATATGTTAATGGTTCAAAGAGGGATAAAGCAGCGATTCTGGTAATCTACTAAACATTCAGTTATGAGAATTGCCAGGTTTGAGACCTATCATTTTATTGTTGAGAATGTAACACTTTATCAAGGGGGTCAATAGGGTATTGCCGACTGTTCCTTTCTCTCTAGGATTACAGTAATGAACAACAGAACAAACCGAAAATTAGCAGAATTTGATCACGAAAGTTCAAAATGTATTTCTACAGTGTATGCATTTAGGAAATCGAGAAAACTTAAGAGTACAGGGTTTTTACAGAGTAAATATTTTAGATTTATTTTCTAATTATTATATGTATAGTAGGCGCTACAACATCTGAAAACTGCTTCAAAATACGCCGCTTCCTTCTCGCGTAAGTAAGCTTGCCATCCACCATAGATATGTCTATAGGCTTTTCATTTTCACCACTTTGTTATCCCATCACTGAGAAATTATGGTCGCTTCCTCCCTGTTGAAAACTAGCAGCAACAGAGTCGCGCTACCCAGGTGCGTGCGTTTTTAGGTATAATCAGCCGCCTGCATTTTTGGCAGAATGACTGAGGTCTTTTACATGGACCCAAGTTTCTGAGTCTGCAGAGAAAGTTGGCCCGTGTCCGTCCTGGCCTATGTTCGAACCCATAACCCGCGGATCTTGTAACGTTTACGCAAATAACAATGAAATAAATAAGAATTTAAAGGGTTACTCACTGGTGAGTCGCGGAATGTCGCCCAACAGCTCTGAGAATTCTCCGGCGGGTAGTCTCTGGAAGGCATGGTCTGTGGGTGCGAACAACGTGAGGTCTGGGGCTGCAAGCAGACGTGTTTACGTCAAACATGCATTCCATCTTGTATAAACGACCACACAAACCGCGGGTCTTTTCATGGTTTTAATATGGATAAGATACTTGTGCAAAAGCTTATTTCCTTTGAGAAGGGAGGTAACTCCGGCCTTAGTGAGGGCAAAAGCTTATTACCTTTGAGCAGAGAGGTAACTCCCACCTTGGTGAGGGCAAAAGCTTATTACCTTTGAGCAGGGAGGTAACTCCGGCCTTGGTGAGGGCTAAAGATTATTACCTTTGAGCAGGGAGGTAACTCCGGCCTTGGTGAGGGCTAAAGATTATTACCTTTGAGCAGGGACGTAATTCCCGCCTTGGTGAGGGCTAAAGCTTATTACCTTTGAGCAGAGAGGTAACTCCCACCTTGCTGAGGGCTAAAGCTTATTACCTTTGAGCAGAGAGGTAACTACCGCCTTGGTGAGGGCAAAAGCTTATTACCTTTGAGCAGAGAAGTAACTCGCGCCTTGGTGAGGGCAAAAGCTTATTACCTTTGAGCAGAGAGGTAACTCCCGCCTTGGTGAGGGCAAACGCTTATTTCCTTTGAGAAGGGAGGTAACTCCGGCCTTAGTGAGGGCAAAAGCTTATTACCTTTGAGCAGGGAGGTAACTCCGGCCTTGGTGAGGGCAAGGAAGAGCATGCTGAAGGAATTGCCGCTGGAATAGGTAAGTGCGGTGCCAGCAGGGAGGGGGTACATCACTCTCTTCAACACATGCACCATGCCGTTACTAGCAGCGTTGTCTGCGAGCAACACCTCGCTGCCTGATATCGTGGTTACCTGAGAGAAGAAGAAGGGAAAGAAACACGATACAAATGTGGTGCTTGCTCAGACGCCAACACAGACAAATGTAAGCAATATTCTTGAGTTTTGTGGAACGATGAGCACTATTGCGTCACTTGCAGCGAGGTAACCTGTGAGAAGAAGAAGAGAAAACAAGTTGCGCGCGTAAAGCAAAATTAGTACATTTAGTCCATCTGTGGAACTCACAATAAAAGTGTATGCTCTTCATTTTTTCCCCACAAAGATTATTAAAACCATTGGTTGGCCGATACCTCGCAGCCGAGTGAGCTATGACACAATACTTCGGTGACACAAGCCCAACAGTGTTTGAATATAACTCAACATTTTTGATATGTGATTGAAGGGATTCTGCTCGGCATTGTGTCATTTTTTGGTTGAAATCCAAGGGATGCTTTAGGAAATATCTTCATGCGAATTGAGAAATTGATCTAATTTTAGCCTACGAAAACGTGACGTAATTACGCAATTTCCAGCCATATGGGGAAGGCACGTTACAATAATTCAAATAGAAACACATCATTACAACACGCGTAAACCAGGGCGTAGGGATTGATATCACCTCCAAAATAGGTCATGTGGTTGCAACAGATCGGGCACAAAGCACATACCCAACCCTCGTTTATCTGAATCTTGGCATGTTACCATTTTCAAACATATAAAACATGTCCGATTGATTTCTCTCATGTGTGTCATACTTGTTTCATCACGCTGTGACCAAGCTAAATATAGGCTTCGAGAAAGAAGCAATACACGGAAGTAAATGTAATTAGTAGAATAAAGTTAAAGAGTCCTTAGTGTGTGTTTGTATGTGTGTGCGGTTATGCTACCGAAGTCGGTCATAACACTCCTAAAATATCAGCGGCAAAGTATTAGCGAAATCGTTTCTTTTTTTTCTTCAATCGGTGTCCAATCTGGTTTTTTTTTTTTTTTTTCTTCTTTTTTTTTTTCGTCTTCACACCTGTTCCTTGTCCCGTTGTGCTCTCACACCGCCCCGTCCCTGCACTGACTGCTCCAACCACCTCTGAATTTCGTTCCGCTGCCAGACTTGTCAATTTTACAGACGCTCCAGGGGGGGATGTCGGGTCGCTGCGGTAGGCTACCCTCGGAAGATGACACTGCACTTCTGCTGAGTCACTTCGACGGTGTTCAGTAGTGGGTCTGTCCCGAGCTAACGGACGCAGCCCACTACCTACTATGCCCCCTACTAACGACATTGACTTTTTAGTCGCGGAGCCAGACTGAGTGAGCGTCCCCTCCAGAGAGCAGACCGCCACCACGTCCCTCCGTCGACCCCCCAGAACGTCACACGTTGAAGACTGACAGCAGAACTACTATTCAGGGAAGGATCGAACAGGAACACTGAGACCAAGGTCACCATAAGAGCTCCGGGCATGAAGGGCCACAAGAGCAAGGACAATTTATATTTTTGGATGATTAATGAGATGAGGATGATTATAATGATGCTTTGGATTTCCAATTTTGGTTTGAGACTACGTGACAGGGCAGCACTCTACGCTTACTGTCATAATATATCCTGGCATCAACCAGGCCCGAGAACTGCCGCACCTGCGGTGTTGGTCAGGTATACAGAACCTGAGCACCCTCAAAGTCGCATTCGTTAAGTGAATGACACTCGGCTGTGTGATCCCAGCCTTCCCATAGGAACCATAGCACTTCCACTCTGGGTAGGAGCCGACCGTAGCCCGAAAAACCCACATGACTCTGATGGGATTCGAACCCACGACCTCCCGGCCCGCAGCCCGATGCGCTAACCACTGCGCTACGGGGGCCGGTGTGTCCGATCTGTTTAACTTTATCTGTCGGTGGACAGAATGCGGTCTCTGGTTCACCAATCTTTCCTTCAACACAAAGCAGCAAGCCAGAGAAATGCCTATCACTTGTGGGAGACAAAGGATTGTGGGGATGTTGGCGGGGAACACTTTGCTGAGACACCAGGCCTTGACCCACTCATGCGAAAACATGAGTAAACGTATAGGAGTTTGACAATAACAATGACAATGTCAATGACAATGACAATGACAATTCTTTTTTTTAACGAGGGTAAAAGATTAAGCAGTGGTCTGCCTTTTTACATACAGCCTTCGCCCAAAAAAGGGACTAACAAAAAACAAACAAAACACTTCTACATTTTAACAGATTTGTAGTTTAAGCCCATGACCAAAGAAGAAGAAAAAGCGCTTACGTTGGGTGCTGTGTAGACATCAACCCTGGCGACTGTGGCGGCCATGGTGGAGAAGACGCCTGTGACGGAGACAAGCTGCAGACCCTTGGCTACGTGGAACGATACGAGTTGCTTGAGGAACGTGGCGTTGGTCTCCAGGCTCTTGACCACGTCAGAGCCCAGCTGAGCGATCGCCACGTCTGTGGGTGCGAACACCGTCAAGTTTTCTGTTGACACACACACGCACACGCACACGCACACACACACACACACACACATACACACACACACACACACACACACACACACATACACACACACGCACACACACACGCACACGCACACGCACACACACACACACACACACATACACACACACACACACACACACACACACACACACATTTCTCAGAATAGGAGTTGGTGATGTTTTTGTGTGACTTGGTGGTGCGTGTCAGATTGATTGAAAGCCGGAGATATGGCATGGAGAATTAACACTCACCTTATCCGGGGTAAATTGAGACAAACACGTTTACGGATACATACACGGAGGAATCCCCCTTCCTCCCCCTTTTACACAGGCACACAGAGACAGTTACAAATGCAGAGACGCATCCGAGAAAGAACGAACCAACCGGAACGAAAGATCGAGAGAGAGAGGGGAAGAGAGAGAGAGAGAGAGAGAGAGAGAGAATGAGAGAGAGGCAGAGACAGAGACAGAGACAGAGACAGAGAGAGACAGACAGACAAAGATAGAGAGAGGATGAGAGAGAGAGAGAGATGGAAAGAAAGAAAGGAAGAGAAAGCGCCAGTCAGTTTGTCTGTTGTGAAATCTATCATTTTAGAAGCACCATTCCGTATTGCAATACCACATAACGACGACCTAGATCTCAAGAAGTCCATCAAAGCGCAATGAAGCATAGCACAAACCTCTGGGGTCTTTCAATGTTTTGGTCAGGCCAGCTTTGTCCACAAAGGACAGAAATTTATCGCAGCCCCGAAAGTCCGCTTCGGCGTAGACATTCCTCACCACCGCCAGACCGCCAACCACTGAGGACAGCGTCGCGATGAGTGCGCCTATCATCAACACAGTCTTCATCTTAGAGGCTGTGTGATCTGTTGAGAAGAAATTATGGTAAAGTTCACTCCCGCCTAATAAATGGCTCCGATGAGCAGATTTTTGACAAAAAACAACCATCGTATCGATTGGACACTGCATAACATACACATCGGTGTCAGTTATTTGCTGCGATCGTGGCTTTGAAGGAACAGTGCGCCTCCCGTAAACCATTACAGATACTGTCAGGCTTTTACACACAGTACAAAAACTCTTGAATTTGAACGCTCACCAAACGGGAACATCCTAGGTGCCCTACGTAAAGAGCGAGCAATTTTCAAAGAATTAATTTTGCGGATTGTCTCAGTAGACAATCGGACCGTGCGTTTTGGCGCTAGACCTAACTTTTAAAATCTAAATAATAAATTGACAGCTTGTTACACAAACATTCTTAAATCATAAAAGAATTCTTTTTTCACCAAGACAAGATCAGTACAATTCGAAGTTTTGAAAGTTTGAAAAAAGATACGCCCGGAAGCAGGGTCACGCAAGGTCGTGGTTCTCGTAGCAGACGACGGTTTATGCCTATCGCCAGTTCCTTTGAACAGTCAAAAGCCATCGCGAGAGTTCTTGTGAACCACAGCCGTTTGTTTCGTGCATAGTCAGAGGTACATAATAACGTGCTATTGCAGATAAGCTCACAGCGAGTCGCATATAAATTACTAACTGACGACTGCATTGTGAAAAAGGGAAACTGGATCACACGGGTTCACAATGGCTCAGGGGTAAGATAAACCACGCAAAAATAAATTCTTTGAAAATTGGTCGCTCTTTACGGAGGGCACCTAGGATGTTCTCAAGCGGTGAGTGTTTAAATGAAAGGGTGTTTGTACTGTGTATAAAAGCCTGACAGTATCTGTGATGGTTTACGGGAGACTTACTGTGCCTTTATCAAATGTTTTGTGTTTTAATGAACAAACTAATGAATTAATTTTTAAGCCTCCAAGCTGAAATGCAACACTAAAGTCCGGCCTTCGTCAAAGATTGCTTGACCAAAATTTAAATAAATTTGCCTAAAAAAGTGAAGGCGTGACAGCGCCGCCTCAACTTTCACAAAAAGCCGGATATGACGTCATCAAAGACATGTATCGAACAAGAAAAGCAAATGCTTGCACACGACTCGCCTTCGTTACCCCTGCCCTCTCTGAACTACCTTACCCCTTAGAAGACGCCCTTTCTTTTTAAGACCCCTAACCCTGGAGGATTTTACTACCTATGACCCCACCCCCCCCCCCCCCAAAAAAAAAAAGAGAAAAAAAAAGACAAATAAAGAAAAAAGAGCTGTTTCAGCTTCATAAAATAATGTTAAAGAGAACTCCTTATGTGACCTGTTTCAATCCATTTACCGCTAACCTCCTCCCCACCATCATCACTAGCCTGACATACTTATCAACATCCACCAAATTTTGAAAAAGTCCCTTTTTTGATTTTTTTTAAAGAAGAAACATAACTATTACTGTATTGTAATTCAATCAAGTTTGCGTTTTAATGAAACAGATCTTGTGATTGGTCAGAATGCCCCAACTCATTAAAAATTACCGGTCATTAATTACACATTAACATGCTTCCATTTAAAACTTTGAGGTCGTCATCGTGGATTGACCCCCGACCAAAGCTAATTGAAGCCCGACGGGCTTCAATTAGACTTTGGGAGGGCGTCAATCCACGATGAAGACCGAGAAGTTTCAAATGGAAGCATGTTAATGTTATTGTAATTCAATCTGACAACGATCTCTTTCCTGCTTGCATGCGATGGTAAACAGACAGAATTGGTTCTGTTCTGTTCACACACTACTTTCAGTCCACCTACCTGCAAGGGTCAAGTCCCAAGAAATATGTCTCTGTATTCCTATCTTATCACTCTGCTCCTGTTTTGTTTTCTTTCACATACATTTTCCCTTCTTTTTTGACGGGTTTCTGGACAGCAAACTCTAAAACAAATTCTTTTCATCACAAAAGCGATCTTTGGAATTGACTGACGTAGTCCGGAAGAATTCATGCACCAACTTACGTCACGTATTCGACGTCATCACTTCGCATACCTTATGGTCTCGGTATTTCGTTGGCCTTCATATTTCCTACTTGTAAAATGACCCTCAAAGCTAACCGAGACTAGTTGAGGCTGTATCAATGCGTCTATGTTAAAACATTTAGTCAAAACTTGACTAAATGTAAAAAGGTTGTAGTTTCTTTTATCCTACATACGTGAGAGAGACACCCGTGAGATAATAATCGTTCAAATCACACGTGTGTATATCATGTAAATGAGGTCATGTCAAGCAAGTCTGGCAGGGACCTGTTTTTCCACTGCTTATGATGCCAAAGTCACCGAGACAAACGTCATTATAGAAACAAAACTTGTGCTCGCTAATTATCCTCGATGAATCTTTAGAACTAACACGTCACGCCACACTTTCAGAGTGACGTTTCTTTGCTTTGACGTAACTGATAGATTGCACGAGGCTTTAGAAGAGATCGAGGTTCCAAAACAAGCGTCTTCAATTTAGCTGCCTCGTCTGCAAGACATTTTCAGTAAAATACCCGTAAGTACAGTATGTAGGATAAACATAGTTCAATATTTAAAAAACCAACTCGTGTAAATCTGGTACGACACAGCAAGCCATGTAGTATTCTCTATATACACACTCAACAATGGGAAACCAATAGAGAGAGAGAGAGAGAGAGAGAGAGAGAGAGAGAGAGAGGGAGAGAGAGGGAGAGAGAGAGAGAGGGAGAGAGAGAGAGAGAGAGAGTTTGCCGACCAGGGACATTCCGGGCCAAGACAGCCAAACACAAAATTGTCACGCAGAATTTGTAATAGACAATCAGTCATCTGAAGCTTACCTTTTGGTTCCTTGTGTGTTTCTGAGTTCGGTAAGAAAGTCAAACAAACGAATCTACTTCAATTACGCACACATACCAGAAGAAATAGGTCCGCCAATAAGGTCAGTGTTCGGAATTAAGCAAGCTATCACAGGGCAGCCCAACCCTCATTCTTTTCAAACATAAACTGAAAGCAAAGACGTTGCTGATATCACTTCATCACCACACGCACATGAGTACGCAGATTCTTTTATAAGTCGTTTCCTGATGGATGGGTTTTAAATTCATGATGGAGATGAGAAAAAAGGCTTCATGCCTTCGCTTACTGCCAAACTCTCCTCCTGTGTCCCTCCAAAACACACACAGTGACACACATACACACACATACACACACACACACACACACACACGCGCGCGCGCGCACACACACGCACACACACAAAATGCTCGCACAAACACACATACGCACGCACGCACACGCACACACACACACACACCGTTAATCACAAAACGAAGCAATCAAAAGTATTACGAACCCACTTCTAAAGCAAGAAAACCATTAGACAAGTGGAAAATGCTACCTCTCATAATCTACTGCTAGTTTTGTGTGCCTGCCGTATGGAGAAGATAACAGCAGTCATGGGATAGATTTAATCTTATCTCTAATTTATCGCCTAACATGTGATGTTATCAATATGAAGTGCTTTCGTCGCTGGTTCTTCACACATTCCGTCTGGTCGGTACACCTGATATTCACGATGCGTGTTTGTTTAGGGTGATCTTTGCGCTGTATGGTGCCCGGTCAAGTGCCCCGTCTCTCTCTCTCTCTCTTACAAACACACACACACAGAAAGAGAGAGAGAGAGAGAGAGAGAGAGAGAGAGAGAGAGAGAGAGAGAGAGAGAGAGAGAGAGAGAGAGAGAGAGAGAGAGAGAGAGAGAGAGAGAGAGAGAGAGAGATCCAACATAGAGAGAGAAAAAAGAGAGATACAACATAGAGAGAGAGAGAGAGAGACTGAGAGAGAGAGAGAGAGAGAGAGAGAGAGAGAGAGAGAGAGAGAGAGAGAGAGAGAGAGAGAGAGAGAGAGAGAGAGAACAGAGAAAGAACGGGAGAGAGAATTGAATTGAACTTTATTTAACAAGGATTAAGATTTAAAGGCTACGCCTTTTCTTACAATCTGTCCTTGGGACGCACAGACACACAATAATAAAATTGAAAAATTAAAAATTAAAAAGTTAAAAAGTGTACGAACAAAAGGAGGTCAGAAAACTTCAGCACGTGATGATAAAGATGACGATGATGATGATGATGATGATGATGATGAGGCATGAAGAGCATACATATGTGGTTATTCATAAAATCAAATGCATACTATGCAAGTAATTATAAGTACAAGCTGGTAGCAATCGAACATGTAGCAATAGTACAACAAAAATATGTTCAGAATATACAATGCACAGCATATCTTTGGCGTTATACTAAGTGTGGTAAATCAAAACGCGTTAAACTACTTAGACATTAAGTGTTTTTTGACACATTTTTAAAAACTTTTTAATGACTTTAAGTGCTTAAAGGATGATGGAAGTGAATTCCAAACTGATGTACCCGAAAAAGCAAGACTGGTCTTATAAAGGTCAATTCGTGGAATCGGTGGGATCAAGTTGACCGACCCATATCTGT
The DNA here is from genome assembly GCF_037325665.1 of Littorina saxatilis. Classification (NCBI taxonomy): domain Eukaryota; kingdom Metazoa; phylum Mollusca; class Gastropoda; order Littorinimorpha; family Littorinidae; genus Littorina; species Littorina saxatilis. The sequence continues at coordinate 58,465,982 of NC_090248.1, read as the reverse complement.
CGGTAGCTTTATTAAATAATGATGTAATGTAAATCGGCACTTTACCGTAATACAATGTATGCATGAAAATGGCTTTGTTTAACTTGAGATGGTTTTCCAGTGGAAGAAAGTTAAGTATTTTTAATTTCATATCTGTTGGGGCATTATCCTTTACGATGAGTTTAGCCGAGCGACGATAGAGAGTCTAACTTTTTCAAGTGGACATCACTGCTGCCATCCCAGAGCGTCGAAACATAATTGATGTGAGGCATTACATGAGCATGGTGGAACATTTCCAGAGTCCTTCTGTCCGTAAATTGCTTTAACTTGGATAGGAGGAAAACGTTCTTGGCTACTTTCTTGCAAATATGCTGTAAGTGAGAGAGTGAGAGAGAGGAGACAAGAGAGAGAGTGAGTGAGTGAGAGAGAGCGAGAGGGAGACAGAGAGAGCGAGAGGGAGACAGAGAGATAGGGCGGCAGAGAGAGAGAGAGAGAGAGAGAGAGAGAGAGAGAGAGAGAGAGAGAGAGAGAGAGAGAGAGACAAAATGAGAACAGAGAGTCTCAAAGAGGGAAAGTTGAGGCACGTTCAAATAGTCCAAAAACAACGATGGTATGGCGTTCAGATGGTTTCCATATTGAAAACAAAGAGACGTAAAACGGATAAAGGGACAGACACTATGTTACAATGATTCAGCTGATAGCGTAACTGTGTCAATCCTCCTCTTCATTAAAATGATAAGATTGTGTATTTGTTGTCTTTACATTTTTCAGAGAATGTTCCACGTACTCTTGCAGCTTGTGCATGCCTGTTACAGTAGATGCATACTACCTTCGGTCAGATAGCAACAGAAAATCAAACTAAGGCGAAACAAGAGATAAAGCCACCCCTCCACTCAGACTCTTAAACACATACCAAAATTTAATATCCCGACTGATCCCTGAGCAGAGGGGATATTTTTTTTAGTGAATTGATGTTTAGCAAATTGACACTAGTGTCTGTCAGGTAAAACAATCAAAAAGTCTTATTCTGCACAGAAAGCTAATACTCAGAAAGTACCCAGGTTGTTGACTTTTTGTATGCATCCATCCAGGTAGACGGACGGCCTTATGCCATGCAAAACCCTGTCAAGGTCAAACATGATGAACCGAAATGTTCACACTGGAAGGACTACTATGCCTTTTAAGAGTAGTAACATTAGCTGAGTATTACTGGCAAACAGAAATGACGATGTTGAACTAGAAATGATCACATTTACTTTTAGAAACCCTAGATTTGAAGTATAAAACAATTAGTTTGAGAAATTTCTTTGAATTTATTGAAAATGACCGTTTACGATTCTGTGTTATTTGTTATGTTTGCGTGTTTGTTTGAGTCAGTTCTTCAGCGTCGGAGTCCGAATGCGTCAATTACTTTCCAGTGCCTTCGAGGAGGCAGAAGTTCAGCAGTCGAAACCCTTTGTGACTTTTTGTTGTTCAAGTAAACAGTCCTTAAAACAAAACGCAACAAAACATCAATAATGGCTGATATTGATAGGAACAAATTAGATGTGTGTGCTTGAAAGTTCTAAACAAAATTGCCCCCAGAAATTGCAAAAGGTCAGGCTGATTTTCCTGGTACCATATAAAACTGAACAGACTTGAACCTTTAAAGGCAGAGCACTCTTGCAGGGTGAACCAGCATCAAGGAGAAGACAAGCAGAAGGGATGCCACTTGGTACTGGCGGGAGCTCCCTCCTTTCGCATCTGCGTCGCTCCCTCCTTTCCCCCCTGCGTCGCTCCCTCCTTTCCCCCCTGCGTCGTCCGCTGCGTCGCCCTTTTCGTCGTCCGCTGCGTCGCCCTCTTTGTCGTCACTTTGGTCATCGTCGCCCCCTCCGTCGTCAATTGGGTCATCGGTGCTCACTCCCTCGTCACTGGCAGAGCACGTTTTTTCAAGGTCAGCATGTTTGCATGGACCTTGAGAAAGAAACTGGGTAAACATCGGATCAGCGTCCAGATTGGGATTGTCGTCGCCACAGTCTGTATCTTCCAACACCGTTGCGGAAGCGGTCGTAATCTCGTACTGTCCGCAGATTTCAGACTTCTTCTCGGCAAGCAATACGCTGCAGTTCTCACTACCTCTTGTCATCCTGCCGAGCTTGAACATCTCTGTCACGGTCTTTTTAATTTGTTCCTCCCCATTCTCACATTTCGCCACATATCCCGCTGTTATTTGGTTTATCGCCATTTGTTCTCGTGCTGTGTCGTTGTTTACGCTTGAGTTTCCATATCCCGTATGGTTGGTGAAATCCGGGCGGCTGTTGCCAGCCAGGTCTCCGTGGTCTCCTAAGTCTCCTGAGCCTCCTGAGTCTCCGGCGCCTCCTGGGCCTTGCAAGGCGAGGCTCGGGCTTGCCAACATAAAAATGCCAACGACTGCACCCATCTCTGTGAGCATAAGTCCAACACGACTATGACAATGTTAACCGGGAAGCAAACAATTGGCGGTGCCCTGGCAGTGTCCTTGCTGGCGTTTGGAGCTCACAAACAGACGCTAATCGTTGCCCAACTCTAGCTAGCGATCGTACTGACGACGTTTTGTTGTGACGAAAAATTTAGCTGTGACGTAGTATTTCTTGTGACGAAAATTGTAGCTGGGACGTAGGTAGTTCCTCCAAGACCCGATTGGAAGCAGTCTCGGCGTGTCCAAACCGTCTGAGACTATTCCATGATTTGGTGTTACGAGTGTGTTCAAGTGGCAAAGTGCACGGTTCTTGCTAATGTTTTCACTCACTGAGTTACTTGCCTTGATTGCGCACGGTCCAGTGTGCATTCGACAGGGGGTGCCCAATATGCACGGCTAGAACTAAGATACTTCTTGATTTCAGTAAATAGTTTCATTACATGTCAACTAGTTTGTTTTTAAATGATTTTTTAGAGATCGCCAAATGGTTTTGTGTGAATAACATCATTCGGTCGATTGTACGCACGGCGCCGTGCTTCTAGCATTTAGGAACCTACGCTAACATGATGGCGCGAGCTTCCATTCAAATTTAGCTTAGGCAACGAAGGTTCGATGACGTCATCCAATAGTCTAAGTCACATCACAGAAGTATAAGTTACAGCTCCGTCCATCCATGGTACAGTGGACGCCGCTTAATAAAACCGCGGTTAATAGAGCCAGCCGCTTATAAAAGCCGATTTCAGACGGTCCGGATTTATCACTATATCTTATGTATTAGAAAAAGCCGGTTAATAAACCCAACCCGCCGCTTATTAAAGCCAGTTTTCTCAGAGAAATCACGTAGTTTGTGACTAAAAGTCACATTATCTTGTTCTGATGTGGAAGACGACCAACAAACAAACACTCATAAAATCGTTCTTCTCTGCTCTTCTCTGATTCGTGACGGTGACAGTGAAATTATTGATGTACCGAAGTGATCAAAGTACGCGTACATGTACATAATTAAAACAAAAGTTCAACATCCTTCGTGAAGTTTTGTTTAGATTCAAACAAGTGTAAATGACGAAAGAAAGTGACTGAGTGACGTAAACAAAAGAGAAGATTTTTTTTTTCTTCAAAAATGACGTATTCTGGACCGCCGGTTAATAAATCCGCCGCTTATTAAAGCCATTTATCGTCGGTCCAGAAGTGGCTTTATTATGCGGCGACCACTGTATCGCCTGATATTTTGTCGAGACTGGGTCAATGAATATGATGACGTCACTCGAGGCTCTGCCGAGAGTGACGTCATTATATTCTTTCACCCCGTCGAGACAAAATATCCCGCGATACCATGGATGGACGGAACTGTAACGTATATATGGCATGACCAAAGTAAAGAGAATTTGTCATGGGATGTGGAAACAAATCATTGGAAATTCACCATGGGCAATCAACCCAAGCCTAGAAGTTGTAGAACTATATTTTGTTTCAGTCTTGGCAAGGCCAGTTTTGTCCAGTTCCGGAAAAGACATCATGAATTCATTCACCCTGCCGAGACGAAAAAAACAATTCCATGGATGAAAACGTATAAGCTTATATCCCGTGACGCATCAAAGCTAAATTTTGTTTTGAAATGTCTTCACAACGTACAGATAACTTATACCGACATAATCGCCTTCACAAGACAGGATAAACGCACACTTTGTTTTTCGTCTGCTACAAATCTAGTCTTGTTGGTTGACGGAGAGACTAAAGCTTCAATCGTACCTTCATCAACAGGAATAAATGCTCAATCCGCTGTCAGTTCGCAACTGAACCTTGTTTTTTTTCTTTAACTTTTTGGTTAACATTGAAACGGCAATCCAAAAGAGTGTTTCAGCTGTTTCAAGACACAGGCTTGGCTCCTTCTTTTGAGTTTCTTTTCAGTCTAAAATGACACCGGAAGCGAACAAATTGTCGCGTATACTGTCGTCACAAAAAGACGTCATGACAAAGTTACACGCAAAGCGAAAGAGACTTTGACGTCATTTACTTTTGTTTGGAATTTTCCGTCTGTTCCTAGCTTGTCAGTGAAGACCTGACGTGAGTAAGCTTACCCTTTGCAGCTGTGAAATAATCAGTCTTGTGTCTCGGTCGTGTAGGTACAGAGTTTGCTTCTGCAATAATTGTGTTCGTGTTGATGACGGCTTCATAAGATTTCCATGTTCTTGTTTCTGCGGCTGCGCAAGTTATTTTGCCTAGGTCATGGCCGAACTTTAGGCCTACGGAGAAATATCGCTGGATATTTTCTCCCTAGATTAACAGAGACAAAGAAGGGAAGTCATGCTGTATGGAAATGTACAAAGGTTGAACGTAGCCCATTTTAGCTCGACTTATTAGACAGATAGGCTTGAGGAGAATGATAATAACAAAGTTATTACCAGAGTGCAGACCTCAATGATCGTAAGAACGCACAATTTATTGTTTTCTGATGGTTATAACCGGAAGTTGCTTTCGATAATGGGGCAGACAACTCCCGTAAACCCTTCGATGCTTACTTCCCTTCTTTGTTGTCGTTAGTTTAATGGCAGCGTAGAGACTTACCATTTTGCTCTTCGGCCATGCCATATGCCGCTCTTCAGACAAATCTGCTTCAGTTGTTTGTCTCCATCTAAATAACTATGCCACTTGAATTTAGCGGAGAAACATTTCATTTTGGCTAAGTGACGGCAGGCTGACGTCCGCTCGATAGCTGTATGTGAACGTAAGTAACAGTTCGTCAGCCATGAAACTAACGACAATAGAAGGGAAGTAAGCCTCGAAGGGTTTACGGGAGTTGTCTGCCCCATTATCGAAAGCAACTTCCGGTTATAACCATCAGAAAACAATAAATTGTGCGTTCTCACGATCATTGAGGTCTGCACTCTGGTAATAACTTTGTTATTATCATTCTCCTCAAGCCTATCTGTCTAATAAGTCGAGCTAAAATGGGCTACGTTCAGCCTTTGTACATTTCCTTCTGTGATGTGACTATTGGATGACGTCATCGAACCTTCGTTGCCTAAGCTAAATTTGAATGGAAGCTCGCGCCATCATGTTAGCGTAGGTTCCTAAATGTGCTTCTAGTAGCTCTCAGTCCATTCCTTCTTTCCGGTATGGAAACAGACGTGTTTCTGGCGAAAGAATCGGCGTTTTCAACTCACCATATCTTCATATTCATTCGGACTAGAACAACGAAATATAACTTTCTTGTAACAAATATCCCGAGCCTTGCGACTCTGGTAGTCATTTTGTTACGCTAAGCGGCCTTTGGTAGGTACGACAGTTTTAGTCACCCAAGTAAATATATCTAAAACGCACGTGGACGAGTTTTTCAATGGCGTATTTGAAGTCTGTGAATGTTGTGATTACAAATCATTTCGGGGCACCCCTCAGTCTATACGTACAGACAAACAAATTGCATGGAACGAAAGTTGAGAGGCTGGACTGTAAGTTGTTGTTTTGACTTCTACAAATCTCGCAGGTCTTTTATGCAAAACAGACTCAAAATTGCATTTTTCACGCAAGTGTAGATGACGAAACTATCGAAGGAATGAAATACACTTGCCTACAGATATAATAGACAGATGGTAGGAGCGGGGTTTTGGACAGGGAGGACATTTCCAACTTGAGACGGAGTTTGAGGTAACGTGATGCATTATAACTGAAATACACAATTAGTAGTGTCCCAATATGCAAGTGTGTTCGTATCACTGATCAACTGATAAAAAGTGTGTCCGTAGTTTTTGGTTACGGTGTTAGCTGTGTACGACCTCCCACAGTCCAATGCCGCGAATTGTTGTTACAGCCCCTGACTTTTTTATGTACGGAATCCGGTAGTTTTGTTGTTGTTGTTAAATAATTATATTTCCAAACGTTATGACATTTAGGGGTAATCTTGAACTTTAGTGTGTTAAATTCATAGCTCAGAATCCAGTGACATTCTTTACTTATTTTTGAGTCACTTGAGAAAAAGTGACTCTATGTAATCGGTCAGTGTTAGTCTGTCCGGCCGGCCGGCCGTCCGTAGACACCACCTTAACGTTGGACTTTTCTCGGAAACTATCAAAGCGATCGGGCTCATATTTTGTTTAGTCGTGACCTCCAATGACCTCTACACTTTAACGATGGTTTCGTTGACCTTTGACCTTTTTCAAGGTCACAGGTCAGCGTCAAAGGAAAAATTAGACATTTTATATCTTTGACAAAGTTCATCGGATGTGATTGAAACTTTGTAGGATTATTCTTTACATCAAAGTATTTACATCTGTAGCCTTTTACGAACGTTATCAGAAAAACAAGGGAGATAACTAGCCTTTTCTGTTCGGCAACACACAACTTAACGTTGGGCTTTTCTCGGAAACTATAAAAGTGACCGGGCTCAAATTTTATGTGAACGTGACTCATTGTGTTATGAATAGCAATTTCTTCCTGTCCATCTGATGCCTCATATAATATTCAGAACTGCGAAAGTGACTCGATCGAGCGTTTGCTCTTCTTGTTGATACAAGTCCATGTAAGCAAGCCAAAGAACATTTGTCGTGAAATTAATTGACGGATTGAGCTTCAAACTTAAGCATAATTAATTAATTTGGTTGTTCAATCGACGAAAATGCACCGAAAATGGCGTACGTTGTCAACCATGGGACATCATTTGCACGAAAGAGTTGTCTCCCTTGTTCGCTCATACGGATAATTCCTTCTTTGACCCATGTAAACGAAATGCATTCGTACAGTTCATCGGAGTTCATTCCGTAACTTCAAAAGGATCTAAAATGACTTGTTATGATTACAAGTGCTGGTTCATAAAAGTTGGAGACTTAAATGCCTCTGAATTCTGAGCTATGAATTTAACACGCTAAAGTTCAAGATTACCCATTTAGGGATAATTGAACGAGTTTCAATACACATTTGCTGAGCACCTGTGTGCTAAAAGGAAATGTCGCTTGTTTTTATCAAAACTCAAAACTAATTTTCAATGTTTATTCGTGCAAACCGTCACACAAACATGCGTGCCTCTATGAGTATGCGTGTGGCTGCTTTCGTAGTACAGGCTAGATTACAAGTCAGCTGTGTTAGGGTGCAAGCGTTTTGATAATTTACCCCACACCAAATCCCCCCCCCCCACACACCCCGATACCTGTCAAATTCCCTCAAAATGCATGAACAATTCCGTTACCTTAGATCATCACCAGAAAAAAATCCTCCGGATCCCAAAGATCAGGACGAAAACATAGCGAAACACTTTAGATATCAGATACCGACTTTATGTAATGCGCTTCAAAATCTTATTTGAGAGAGAGAGAGAGAGAGAGAGAGAGAGAGAGAGAGAGAGAGAGAGTATGCATGTATTCCAATTGTAAATAGTCAGAAATATAGTTATTGACTGTGTACTTATTCTTATCGCTATGAGGGGTCGGTTTGCTTGTGTGTGTGTGTGTGTGTGTGTGTGTATGTGTGTGTGTGTGTGTGTGTGTGTGTGTGTGTGTGTGTGTGTATGTGTGTGTGTGTGTGTGTGTTTGTGTGTGTGTGTCTGAGGTTATTGGAATTGTAAATCGCTTTGAGCTGTAAATCAGGACAGATGTTTATGAAACCTTGCAAACAAGTTTTGTGACCCCCACCCCTTCACCCGGATTCAAACACTTGGGTCAGTGCGCATGCTCTACGAACTGACCTGCTGGGCTCACGAATGATTTATTTCTTCACTTTTTTTCAGCCAAGATATGGGGTGGGGCGGGAAACATTTTTGAGTAAGAAAAAAGGAAACGCTTTAAAAAAAAATTCTTTAAAGGTATTGTGAACATTGAACTTATTTGTATTCAAATGTGGTTATAATTTGAGATGACATGTTGTGTTATAACGTTTTTACCACTAAATTAAAACAGTCTGGTTTTCTTCGCGTTTCCGATTTACACTCTTGATTTATAAATACTGACACTCATCTTACAAACTGTTTGATCCACCCTGGTGTGTGTGTGTGTGTGTGTGTGTGTGTGTGTGTTTGTGATTAGTGGGGTGGGTGGGTGGTGGTGGGTGGGTGGTATTGGATCGGGGGAGGGAAGGGGGGGGGGGGGGGTTGGCAGGTGGTATCGGTGCACTAAAGGCACCAAGTGTTTGGGTGTATGTGTTTGTATTGCGATTCAGAGAAAACTACTATACAGATTTTTATGAAACTCTGCACACTTCTCCCTACCACCTGACCTACTGGGCTCCCAAATGAATGTTTTCATCAATTTTTGTCAGTCAAGATATGGGGGTGGGGGTGGAGCGGGGATAATTGTGGAGTAAGCAATAAGGAAACACCTTATGGTTTTCTTAGGTATTGCAACGGTATATAGTGAAGTTAGCTGTGTTCAAATTTGTTTATGATCTGTCGAGCCAATTTTGTGTTACAACGTTTTTGAATGATAATTGTATGTGTACGCTCTCGCCAATCCTGGATAATTTTCGGCATGCACATTGATAAGTACCGTATTATAATAAAGTGATACTCTCCATTCTTTTATCTACACAAAGTAATGTTTTATTTATCTAAAGATAAAAATGTCAGTTAGGATGACGTTACGAATTACAGTGTTTTCCGTTAGGTCATATGTGTCCACCCGGTACCCCCAAAAACTGACAAAACTCTCATAATAAAAATGAATAAGAAAACAACGTTTTTTGTCTGTCTGCAGTTGTGGACATATAGCTTAGAGAAACATGTGCTCAAAATGTGTAATGGATTTCACGTGCTATTTTTTTTCCCTTGGGTTGAGGAGAGGGGGGGGGGGGGTATACCCCTTGATCAGTCTCTGGCGCTCTGCGACCTCGATTTACACTCTTGAATTCTAAAAACACCCCCCCCCCCCTTACAAACTAACTGATCTACCCTGGTGTATATATATATATATATATATAGGTGCCATTAAGTATATATATATATATATTTATATATATGTGTGTGTGTGTGCGTGTGTGTGTGTGTGTCTGTGTGTGTGTGTGTGTGTGTGTGGTGTGCGATTCATAGAAATTTACTGGACAGATCTTCATGAAACTGTGCACACAAATGTTCCGACCCCCAACCCTTCACCCTGATTCAAACTCATGTATCACAAGTCCAGCGCTCTACCAACTGACCTACAGCGCTCCCAAATTATTTCTTTTTATCATTTTTGTCAGTCAAGATATGGGGGTGGGGTTGGTACGGGAATAATTGTGAAGCAGACAATAAGGCAACAACTTATTTTGTTTACAGGTATTGTATCTGTATACAGTGAACTTAGCTGTGTTCAAGTTTAGTTATGTTCTGTCGAGCGAATTTTTTTAAATACGTTTTTACTACTAAAGGAGTGATATTTTTATGTGTACGCCCTCGAGAAACCTCGATCATTTTCTGAAAATGCACGTTGATAAGTACCGTTTTATGATAAAGTTATACTCTCTGTTCATTTATCTACACAAACTAATGTTTCATTTATCATTTGTAGAGCTAAATATGTCAGTTAGGATCATGTTAAGAATCGCAGTGTTTTTCGCAAAATCGTACTTGACAACCCCCAGTAAAAAAATTCTAAAAAAAAGGTTGATAAGGCTGCCACCTTTTTTCTTTGCACAGATGTGTCCATATTGCTTAGAGGAACCTGTGCACAAAATTAATGTGTAATGTTTCTGTCGAGCGATTTGAACACACAAGTAACCCCTTAACTGGACGAACTAGACCTTGAGTTCGCCGAACAAGTTCACCCAGAACACAAACCATGGTTCACGAACCTTAGTTCGGCGAACCAAAGGTTCGTCTGGTTAAGAACAGGCTTTAGGGTGATCTTTGCGCTGTAGGGTGCACAGTGAAGTGCCCTCTCTCTCTCTCTCTCTCTCTCTCTTACAAACAGAGAGAGAGAGAGAGAGAGAGAGAGAGAGAGAGAGAGAGAGAGGGAACAGAGAGAGAGCGAGAGAACAGAGAGAGAGAGAGAGAGAGAGAACAGAGAGAGAGAGAGAGAGAGAGAGAGAAAGAAAGAGAGAGAGAGAGAACAGAGAGAGAACGGGAGAGAGAGGGGACAGAGAGAACGAGAGAGAGGGAAAGGAGACAGAGACAGACAGAGAGAGACAGAGAGAGACAGAGACAAAGTGAGAAGAGAGAGTCTCAAAGAGGGAAAGTTGAGGCACGTTCAAATAGTCCAAAAACAACGATGGTATGGCGTCACTCAAATCCTTTATTCATTCAGATGGTTTCCATTTTGAAAACAAAGAGACGTAAAACGGATAAAGGGACACTATGTTACAATGATTCAGCTGATAGCGTAACTGTGTCAATCCTCCTCTTCATTAAAATGATAAGATTGTGTATTTGTTGTCTTTACATGTTTCAGAGAATGTTCCACGTACTCTTGCAGCTTGTGCATGCCTGTTAGTGTTACAGTAAATGCATATATTACCTTCGGTCAGATAGCAAAAGAAAATCAAACTAAGGCGAAACAAGAAATAATAAAGCCACCCCTCTACTCACACTCTTGAACACATAACAAAAATTAATATCCCGACTGATCCCAGAGCAGAGGGGATATTTTTTTTAATGAATTGATGTTTAGCAAATTGACACAAGTGTCTGTCAGGTAAAAAAAATCATTCATGAAAAAGTCTTATTCTGCACAGAAAGCTAATACTCAGAAAGCACCCCGGTTGTTGACTTTTTGTATGCATCGATCCAGGTAGACGGACGGCCTTATGCCATGCAAAACCCTGTCAAGGTCAAACATCATCAACCGAAATGGTCACACTTTTAAGAGTAGTAACATTAGCTGAGTATTATTGGCAAACAGAAATGACGATGTTGAACTAGAAATGATCACATTTACCTTTAGAAACCCTAGATTTGAAGTATAAAACAATTAGTTTGAGAAATTTCTTTGAAATTATTGAAAATGACCGTTTACGATTCTGTGTTATTTGTTATGTTTGCGTGTTTGTTTGAGTCAGTTCTTCAGCGTCGGAGTCCGAATGCGTCAAATACTTTCCAGTGCCTTCGAGGAGGCAGAAGTTCAGCAGACGAAACCCTTTGTGACTTTTTGTTGTTCAAATAAACAGTCCTTAAAACAAAACGCAACAAAACATCAATAATTACTGATATTGATAGGAACAAATTAGATGTGTGTGCTTGAAAGTTCTAAACGGGGCGGGGATGTAGCTCAGTCGGTAGCGCGCTGGATTTGTATCCAGTTGGCCGCTGTCAGCGTGAGTTCGTACCCACGTTCGGCGAGAGATTTATTTCTCAGAGTCAACTTTGTGTGCAGACTCTTCTCGGTGTCCGAACACCCCCGTGTGTACACGCAAGCACAACTGAGACCAAGTGCGCACGAAAAAGATCCTGTAATCCATGTCAGAGCACAGGCGGAAGGTATCGTTCACTGGACCACTACTTCCATAGAAAGACTGCAAGGTTTGTTACTCAGCTTCGAGTCGTCTGTGTTCTTGGAGTCGCTTCCTGTGGACAATTTTTTTTTGTTCAAGACGGTTTGCCTCTTCCTACAGTCTGTGTGAGGTCAAATAAATACAGTTGAATGATTGTTTTAACTGTATGTACCTTTGTGATGAAGAAGAATTGGTTAAATTAACGAACGAAGATAGTAATGTATGTGAAGGGATGTTGACGGAAGCAGAGGTGGCAGCAGCATTAAAGATGATGAAAAATGGTTCATCACCTGGAAGTGACGGACTCACTACAGAGTTTATTAAAATGTTTTGGAATAGATTAAAGAGCATGATTACAGACTCGTTTAATGAAGCCTTTCGTAATAATAATTTGTCTTTTACGCAAAAACAAGGAATAATTAAGTTATTACAAAAAAGTACAGAATTACCCAGGGAAGACCTTAATAATTGGCGTCCAATCACCCTACTTAATACAGATTATAAGATCTTGGCAAAGGTTTTAAATCAGAGATTGAGTTCGGTTATTTGTAAGTTAGTAAATGAAGATCAAGTTGGTTACATAAAAGGAAGGAATATTGGAACCGTGATTCGTACAATAGATGACGTAATAGAGTATTTAAATCGAACGAATAAGTCTGGGTTTATATTGGCCCTTGACTATCGTAAAGCGTTTGATTCCATTTATAAGGAATTTATGATAGAAGCATTTAGATCATATGGTTTTGGTGAAGATTTTCAAAAATGGGTTAAGCTTTTAATGACAGACACTTTTAGTAGTATTAATCACGGAGGGTGGATTTCAGAACCGTTTCCCTTGAAGTGTGGTATAAGACAAGGTTGTCCATTTTCACCCCTGGCCTTTATATTGGCGGTGGAAATACTTGCCATTAAAATTAGGAAAAGTGATATAACGGGTGTTGAATTACCCTCAAAGGTGGGCGAGGAGAGTGCCCTAAAAATTAAACAGTTAGCAGACGATACAACAATATTTTTACAGAACAGTGGTGATGTCTTTAAAGTTAAAGATATAATAATACAGTTTGCAAAGTTTTCAGGACTGACCCTGAATGTTAATAAAACCAAAATAATGAAAATTGGACAGCATTGTGGTCAGCAAAAGTTGCCCTTTGAGTGCACAGAGAAGATTAAGATTTTAGGTATATATTTCGTAAATAATGATAGAGCAATAACTGTTGAACAGAATTGGGTATTAAGAGTTCAGAAGATTAAGAAGTTGATTAAGATATGGAGTCGACGAGATTTAAGGATTCACGGTAAAATTGTAATAATCAAATGTTTTTTTATTTCACAGCTAGTATTTGTGATGCAGACGATTGGATTGCCAGATCGGGTTTTGACAGAGTTAAATAGATTGTTTTATAAGTTTATTTGGCAGAGAAAGTGTTCGAATAAAAAAGCATTTGAAAAAGTGAAAAGAAAAGTAATGGAGAAAGAAATAAGTGAAGGTGGGTTGAAAATGCTAAATGTGCACAGGATGCAAGAGTCTTTTTATTTACAATGGGTCGGACGTTTGTATGAAGAGAAGGGAGCAAATTGGACGTTTATACCACTATGGTTTCTGGGACATGTTGTTTCAGGGTATGGTTGTTTTGATTTGAATGTTAAACCGAGTAAGGAATTGAATTTGACAATGATTGGAAGCCCATTTTGGCAGAGGGTAGTGTGGACACATTTGAGTTACAAGCGTAGGATGGAACATGATAAGATTGATGTAAACAGTTTTTATAAACAGATTTTGTGGAGTAATGATTTGATTCGGTATAAAGGGAAAATGTTGTTTTATTTGTATTGGAAAAATGCTGGGATTGAACGAGTAAGTGATTTGTTTATAGTGGAAGAAAAGAGATTGAAGTCAGCAGCAGAGGTATATATACAAATTGGAAAGAATAATGCAAATATTTTATTGGATTATTGGGCATTAATAAACGCATTACCCAAAGTATGGATTAATTGGATTGAAAATAAACATATTATTGTCCAGATGGATAAGCAATTGTTTGATGGTAGCCTGTATATGATAAAAATAAGCCAAATACGAAAAATGATAGAAAAGAAAAGTGTAGATACTGCTGTAGAAAAACCTTGTGTATATAATTTTTGGTTGAGGAAGTTTGGTGTACAAGTAGATAAGGAAATTTGGACACTTGCCCATGTTTCCAAAGAAGTGAGGTTAAGAGAATTGCAATGGAAAATCTTACATAACATATATCCAACAAATATTTTATTATGTAAAATGCAAGTCAGGGAGAATAACAGATGTTGTATTTGTTGGACGGAAGTTGATTTTGTTGAACATTTCTTTTATGAGTGCATACCGGTAAAGTTGTTTTGGACGAAGATAGAAAACTGGATAGAGGAAAAGGCTGGATTGAGGGTTAATTTTAAGATGCAGGATATAATATTTGGCTATCAAGACACAAGTTGTTGTAAAAAGATGAGAAATTTTGTAAATCACGTAATATTAATTGGGAAAATGTGTATTAGTATTTTTAGAAAGACAACTTGTCAGGGATCAGTGTTCGTAATTTTCGAGTTTCAAATATTAAGTAGAAAATTTGATTTGTAAATATAAGGAATATTTCCATTGTAAAGAGAAAATGTCCATGTCTCGTGAGTGTAATATACCTCTATGTTGGAGTTAAAAAAAAGAAGAAAAAGACCAATGAAGAAGGATGCTCACCGCCTATTTACAAGAAAAAAAGACAGAAAAAAAAAAAAAAAAAAGGAAAGAAAAAAGAGAGAAGAAAACAAGGAAGGGTTGAAGCAGCCTGCATGCAACTGAGGTCAAAAAAAGAAAAGAAAAAAGAGAAAAAAGAAAAAAAAGAAAAAAAAAAAGAAAAAAAAAAAGAAAAAGAAAAAAACGAAAAAAAAAAAAAAAAAAAAAAAAAAAAACTGTATGTACCTTTAATTTTCAGCTGCCGTCTGCTGCAGGTTGTTTTTAACCATCATTTGGACGAATGTTCGTTTGCGAACCGCCACCCCATAGTTTGTAAGAAATCATGCATCCCGCACCGAATATGCATACCAGTGCTCATTGGTCTAAAACATATGTAAATATTGCAGGAAAGGGAAGCTACCCACGGGAGTTTCACTTTAGGTTTTTGGCGAAGAGCCGTTTGCGGAATAAATCGAATATCCGGCTATTAACCAATGATCGCATCGGACTACTATCTCCTCGGACATACGACGATTATCATTCGCACAGGATCGAAGTGGTATGCCGTTGACAGACACCTTTGGTCGCACAAAATACGGTTTAAAAACATGCAGCGGACAGGCAGCTAAATATAAAAGGTACAGATAGTTAGAACATTCATTTATCACGGCATTTTTAAAGTTACAAGGATTCTTAACATTGGCAATTATTTTTTGCATAATTTTTTTCTGAAGTTAGTGGAGCACGACTCGAAGCTGAGTGACAAACCTTGCAGTCTTTCTATGGAAGTAGTGGTCCAGTGAACGATACCTTCCGCCTGTGGTCAGAGTTCGGTGAGTTATAGAAACACGAAAATACCCAGCATGCTTCCTCCGAAAGCGGCGTATGGCTGCCTAAATGGCGGGGTAAAAACGGTCATACACGTAAAATTCCACTCGTGCAAACCACGAGTGCACGTGGGAGTTTCAGCCCACGAACGCAGAAGAAGAAGAAGAAGAAAGTTCTAAACAAAATTGCCCCCAGAAATTGCAAAAGGTCAGGCTGATTTTCCTGGTACCATATAAAACTGAACAGACTTGAACCTTTAAAGGCAGAGCACTCTTGCAGGGTGAACCAGCATCAAGGAGAAGACAAGCAGAAGGGATGCCACTTGGTACTGGCTGGAGCTCCCTCCTTTCGCATCTGCGTCGCTCCCTCCTTTCCCCCCTGCGTCGTCCGCTGCGTCGCCCTTTTCGTCGTCCGCTGCGTCGCCCTCTTTGTCGTCACTTTGGTCATCGTCGCCCCCTCCGTTGTCACTTTGGTCATCGTCGTTCCCTCCGTCGTCAATTTGGTCATCGGCGCTCACTCCCTCGTCACTGGCAGAGCAATTTTCTTCAAGGTCAGCATGTTTGCATACACTTTCACCAAGAACCTTTTCAAACAACGGATCAGCGTCCAGATTGGGATTGTCGTCGCCACAGTCTGTTTCTTCCATCTCCGTTGCGGCAGCGGTCGTAATCTCGTACTGTCCGCAGATTTCAGACTTCTTCTTGGCAAGCATTGCGCTGCAAGTCTCATTAGATTTACTTTTTGTCATCTTGGCGAGCTTGAACATCTCTGTCACGGTCTTGTTAATTTGTTCCTCCCCATTTGGACATTTTGCCACATATCCCGCTGTTATTTGGTTTATCGCAATTTGTTCTAGTGCTGCGTCGTTGTTTCCAGATCCGTTGGTGGAAGCCGGGAGGAGTTTTGCAAGGTCTCCTAAGCCTCCGGCCCCTCCGGGCACTCCGCCCGGAGGCACTCCGCCCGGAGGCACTCCGCCCGGAGGCACTCCGCCCGGAGGCACTCCGACGCCCGGAGGCACTCCGCCCGGAGGCACTCCGCCCGGAGGCACTCCGCCGCCTATACTGGCAGGATCGAAGGCAAGGTTCGGGCTTGCCAACACAAAAATGCAAACGACTGCACCCATCTCTGGGAGCAAAAGTCCAACACGACTATGACAATGTTTTCCGGGAAGCAAACAATTGGCGGGTGCCCTGGCAGTGTCCTTGCTGGCGTTTGGAGCTCACAAACGTTAATCGTTGCCCAACAGCGGCTAGCGATCGTACTGACGACGTTTTGTTGTGACGAAAAATTTAGCTGTGACGTAGTATTTCTTGTGACGAAAATTGTAGCTGGGACGTAGTATTTCCTCCAAGACCCGATCGGAAGCAGTCTCGGCGTGTCCAAACCCTAACTGCAAGATCTGAGACTATTCCATTTTAAGGGGGGCTCACACACAGGCGGAGCAAACCAAGCGGAGCAAGAGCGGAGCAGGCTGCACCAGGCGGAGAGATGACGCTACTTCCGTTGCTGTGGCCGAGGTCTTGTCGGTAGCGCAAATAAGTTAGGTTACGCATGGAGTTACGAACACGTAAAGCCTACATATTCCGTAGCTCCGCAAATGCGTAACTTGGTGGTCACGACGCTTGCTTAGTCGTTTGCGGAGTAACGAAATACGTAAGGAGCTAACGCTGTGCGCAAAGTTGTACTATTTTTAGTGAAGGGGTATATCCCGTGAAGTCGCGTCTAACTAGTGACGTCAAAAGCCTCAAGGAAGTCTATTAGTCTCGGCGATACGGAGAATTCTTTCTCAGTTTTTGTGTACTTTAACGTCATGCTGTTGTGTTTGATTACGTAATATAGTATTTGTTTTGTTCTTTATCACGTTGTCGAAGCTGGAGCACCAAAGCACCGCGGCGGACATTTTTAGTGAAGTTGAAATCCACACCTTGCTAGAAAAAAAGAAGCAAAGCAATGAGGATCTGTTCAGCAACGTCCGTTGACGGCTGAAGTTCCGCCGCAAAAGCATCCGAAAAAA
The DNA here is from genome assembly GCF_037325665.1 of Littorina saxatilis. Classification (NCBI taxonomy): domain Eukaryota; kingdom Metazoa; phylum Mollusca; class Gastropoda; order Littorinimorpha; family Littorinidae; genus Littorina; species Littorina saxatilis. Next base: position 58,448,639 of record NC_090248.1, on the reverse strand, counting down.
TAACGTGCTGCCCGCCATGTTTTTTCGCCACACGCGTGCTGCGCAAAGGTTTACGACAGGGGGGGAGCTGTCGTAACTTTACGGTGAACGTAGCGGCGCAAGTTTCGCTACGCTCGCGTCATGACCACCACGTTTTCATCTTAAGCGGGGCTCACACACAGGCGGAGCAAGCGGGGCAGGCTGCTCCGATCCTGCTCCGCTCTCCACCTGCCCTCTCACACACAAGCTCCGGTTCCGGAGCAGGCTGCTCCGATCCTGCTCCGGTAGGGGATTCCCCTATGATATGACGTAGTTTCTCCACTCGCGCTGTCTGATGGGAAATATTTTTACACGTGGATAAGCAGTGGCGGGAAAAAACACCGTGATGTTTACCAAAGGAGACAAAAGTCTTGTCTTTTATCGCAATTACTGAACATCTTTCTGAATGGACTCTGTATAAGTCAGAGTGTGTGCGTGTGTGCCATTGCGTTTGAGAGCTTTTCAGACACAACATATGTGAGTGTGGGGGTCGGGTGAAGAGAGAGGTGGACTAACAACTGTTGGGACATGTTTTAAGTTTTGGTTCTTTTTTGTTTTATCGAGTTATATCCGAAGCTTCAAAGATGTTCAACGTGAAAAGTTACACTAGCTTCCATGGAATCCATTCTTTTCTTTTAGATCTACTACTAACAATCTCTCTTGCAGACGGTTAGACTGTTGCTTTATGTTACGCGCAATATGGCTTTGATTTAGATATTTTCATTTTGTGTGTGGTTTGATTTAGCTTCATTCTACTCAGAAGAAATGTTTTAAACATGATTACAAAATCTTACTTTATGGATGTTTGCAAATAGAAACGTACGTGTGTCAACAGCGCAACAAGTTTCTAAAGAGGACGACATAGAACGCTCATGGCTGGGGGGGGGGGGGGGGGGGGTCCCAATTGTATTAGAGGTTCATTAGTTGAGGATGCTAGGGGTCTGGACGTTTTGAAATCTAGATGAGAATATGTGGAATCTAGCTGGCGCGTTCTCCGAGTATTTGTCATGATTTATTGATTTTTATTTTATTTGTTCACCCTTGGAGGAGATACATGTTCAGGCCGGGGGGGGGGGGGGGGGGTGACAGGAACCCCCCCCCCCTGGATCCGTCCATGACGCTAGACAAAAAAGTATCTGTGCTGTACCTTTTTTATATTTTTAATCTCACCCTCATTTTTGGCTCACGTAAGTGTAGCCTATGCGATGATAAACTTTGTCTGTCTGTGCGTGCGTGCGTGCGTGCGTGCGTGCGTATGTATGTATGTGTGTATGTCTGTGGTAGAAACTTTAACATTTCCGAGTCTATGGATTACGTCAGTCTCGGTCAAAAGTGTTCGACGTGTGTGATAGAAACTATTTGAAGACGTCACATTATGACGTAAGAGGGTTAGACGTCACGCAAAGGAATTACTGAAAGTCTCGGTCATTGTTATTGTGAGCGGGCCGAGACTTCTTGGCAGATCCAGGGTCTCGCTTTCTTGCATAGTTTCACCTATGCTTACTGTGTGTGTGTGTGTGTGTGTGTGTGTTGTGTGTGTGTGTGTGTGTGTATGTGTGACGGAGTGATTGAGTTTGTTTGTCGATTTCTTACGTGAGCCTTGAAGGCTTCGCCTCTTGTTGAATGTTGTTTTCACACACACACACACACACACACACTTTTGATCCCATTCCATGTACTGCGAAGACTTTATTCAGGGTCTTAGCTAGTACTTAAACATCCAATTGCAAAGCACAAGCCTGAGCTGAGAATAGATATATATATCAATGTGTAAAATAATGGTGATTTGTGATCAAAGCACTTCACAGGGAAGCTTGTTTATATGTCTTATGTATGTGTCTTCCATCGCCATCAGAACTCCACACCAGCCTGCAAAAGTATAAACATAAAAGGTGACACAAATGAAACAAATGCAGCCCACAAAAATGCTTAATACTTCTTGACCTGTAATATTTGGTGATTATTAACTATCAATCAATCAATCAATCAATAATGAGGCTTACATCGCGCGTATTCCGTGGGTACAGTTCTAAGCGCAGGGATTTTTTATTTTATTTTATTTTATTTTATTATTTTTTTTAATGCAATTTATATCGCGCACATATTCAAGGCGCAGGAATTTATTTATGCCGTGTCAGATGGAATTTTTTTACACAATACATCACGCATTCACATCGGCCAGCAGATCACAGCCATTTCGGCGCATATCCTACTTTTCACGGCCTATTATTCCAAGTCACACGGGTATTTTGGTGGACATTTTTATCTATGCCTATACAATTTTGCCAGGAAAGACCCTTTTGTCAATCGTGGGATCTTTAACGTGCACACCCCAATGTAGTGTACACGAAGGGACCTCGGTTTTTCGTCTCATCCGAAAGACTAGCACTTGAACCCACCACCTAGGTTAGGAAAGGGGGGAGACAATTGCTAACGCCCTGACCCAGGGTCGAACTCACAACCTCTCGCTTCCGAGCGCAAGTGCGTTACCACTCGGCCACCCAGTCCAACTATATCTTATGCATGACAAAGGTCAACACAGTGGCGAGTTCACAGGTCAAATGGAGGGGTAATTTGGAACACTTTTGAGTTTTGATCTAGCAGTAATCTTCTTTTTTCAGCACATTTTCAACACAAAAAAAGGATTAAAACATTACGTCTCCAATGAGTTAACAAGATCGTAAGATTTTGTTGATCTTGACCGAGTGGATTTTGTGTATACAAGTGTTATCTGATAGTTACCTTATTGCTTCATGTGTCATTAACGGTGTCACTGGTTGTCTGAGGGATGCATTGACTAAGATCTCATATGCTAGATGTCGAAAAACTACTCAAATTACCTGCCCTCGAAAGGGTGGTAACCAAGCTACAAAAAAGACGCCATAGGAAATTAAGTAGCGTGGAAGGATGGGAGGGTATAAACTATGAGAATTGGGTAAGTATATTAATCAAATGAAAATTTGGGGTGTTGCAGGTAGCTTTGTTTCCTCCTTGGGGATGAAGCTACCAGGGGAAGGGATTGTGTTGGAGGTGCGGGTAGAGGGGTAGCCCTCCCGGTGCTCCCCCTTGGACCTCCCTAGTCTAGGACCCTGGGTCTTCGCGAGGTGGCCATTGTGGCGTAATCCCTCCGGACTAGCATAACGTTTCCCTATCCCAAGACCGACCGTGCGTGGTCTATGACCACATCCTCTACGAGGTGACCCTATCAACTAGGCAGCGCAAGCCCCTAGGCGAAACACGGCGGATCTAGAGGAGAGAACCTCGATAAAAAATTTGAGCTGCCATGAAGACGGAGCATGTTGGCTGAGGACAGCGGGCAGACCTTCTGTGCCGACACCCATCTACAGGAGAAAACCAGGCATGCACGCATAAAACCCAACATGGCCATACAAACGGATATTCGACGGTATGGTGCTCGTCCCGCGGATCGAAAAGAGAAGAGAAGAAATGAAAATTTATTATTGAAATTTTCCTTTAAATTACATAGTTTATACCCTCCAAAACTAACAATCTTAAATTCTTTAATGCTTAAATCGGGTTAATTAGTGTACGGCTCCATATTAAACCTGAAACGGTTGAGTCTATCCCCGAATTCGGATTCTTTTTGGAAAGAGCCCAAAAGACGGACCATTTCACCTACAACATTGCAACTTTTGGTATTGGTCATACCTAAGCTGAAATTAATGTACAGCCTGCAAATATAAAGTGCAAAATGCCGTTAACGGTCTTGCAGGCAACTAGTTAGCTATCCTGCCTACGCAACTGACTCACGAAGTCTCGCACACAGAAAAACAAATGAGGGAAGAGGCACCAACCTGTGTCGTCTTCAACCAATAAACACACACACACACACACGCGCGCGCGCACTAAAGATGAATATTGCATATATGCATAATGCAGAAGAAGACAACTTAATCTGATTATTGCATCCAACGCTACATACCTTGTTCATATTCTGTTCTGCACTGTGCCCAGTGTGGGCTGGTGTATGTCTTTAATTTTCCCATTGTACGTAGATGTGCTTGCGGTAAAGAAAACACACCTGAAAGATAACAAAATCAGATAGCATGAGGAAATTATACAGCTCGCAAAACACAAGAACACATAGATTTTGTTTTATGCAAATCTGTTTGAAAATTCACATACGATTACGACTGTATGCCCTGGCATTTGTTATATTTCTGAGACCAGAGAAAGGGAAAAATATACTGTAATAGCTCAGAAACTATTCGGTGTGCTGTTGGTTTCCTGCATTTGAATAATGCAAATCCACGTAGGCACAGTCCTCCCCATGTAAACGATTGTGCTCACTCTGACCTGGAAAAGCTGTTACGTAAAATAAGATCATCTCTGCCCTTAGACACATACAACAACAAAAACAGCCGGACTGCTTTGCGTGCACAACAATTTGTTTTTGTTTTTATTTAATTAAGAAACAAATTTAAGAGAATTTTATTCCAGCTGAACAGAACTGCTTTCAAAATAAGGACTGGGCCTCTAACGGTATGTTACTCCTCATATTACAGACACCACTTGTTTGTCTTGGTATATATGGGTAAAATAAGACCATCTTTAACATGGGCACATACTTCTGACTTATTTCAGTGAAGAGTGGAGGATGTGTGATTCATTACCTAACAGACACTGGTGTTAACATGTGAAATTCATGAAGCCGCCAAAGACTCCCACTATGCACAGAACACTACCAGCTATCATACTTTTGGTATGCGTTCCGGTAGAAGGTTACCCTCATTTTGTTTAGTTCGAGAGATCTATGATAGCTGACATTTTGGTTCAAACGTCATGGAATGTATCTTTAAGCTCTTATAAGGAAAGTTTGTCTTGTCACAAACCATGCAAAAGCACATTCCTACCTCCCAATGTAAGACTTTCTTTAATCTGAGTATCTTCCATTTAATAGTACGGCAATTAAACAAGAAAAGTCACACTCTGCATAGCGACACAACTCGATGCAAGTCACACATTGCATAATAACTCTCGGCAATTTAACCTCACAATCTGCATGTTTGCATAAAAAAAATTTTGTTTGCATGAAAAAAACACCTGTACCGTAAACTACCTTCTACTCGCCAATCCCCCGTATGCACTAATTTTGCTCAAAAGTAGGGGCTCGTGAAAAATCGTGTATTTGATCACTGGTTATGAGAATGATAGTAGGATTTGTTAATGTGCAAAACATGTCTATACCCTCATGTTTCTCACTATGTGACACACTCGTTCGTGTGTGTGCAAGTGCTTCGCCCGAATGGAACATGGAAACCTAAACAAAGCAATACCTGTGTGCCATAGTTTTAGAACAAATGCTCATATCGCAAAAGAAAATGATGACTGAAGATCTGCTTTGCATATCTAGCGTTACGAGCAGCAGCGCTTGTGTCGGGACAAAAGTCATAAACTTGCACAATGAAACATCATAACTGCATTCAGTTCCGTTTTCCTGATCAAAGAGGGGGGAGGGGGGAAATGTATACATGTCAAACACAGCAACGTTTTATAAAAAAAATTTAAAAAAAAATTAAAAAAAAACACAGGTCAGTTTACTTGATCTCTTTAAATCCCCCAAGGTCGACCTCGTAAACCTTCGATGAGTCTCTCAATATTTGTCCACTTTTGACATGGCTATCCAAAGACTGCAGTGGCCAATGTATGAACTCAGCGGTATGTCTGCATTGCAGCCTCTTGTCATTATTCACTCGGCCAATATCTCTGTATTTTGTGAAGAGGATTAAAAACAAAAAGAAACTGTCGGGTGTTTTTTTGCACCTTTGGATGTGGGGGTGGGTGATTACAAGGTACTATACCCTATATACCCTATACAGAGTTTGTTGACCCAAAGTAGGGGGTGGGCGTGTGCTCGATACTGGGCGTTTACAAGGAAGTTGACTGTAATTGTATATTTGAATTCAGCAGTTTGTTCAGCTCTATGTGTTTAAAAGTTTACCTTCATCATTTTGACATTCTCGTACTCAAATCACATCTCAGACAATGTTGTAGACTCCATTGATAGACGATGTGGTGCATGGGAGAACTGCAATCTGAAGAAAAGATTAAGAAAGAATACACAGAGGAAGAATAGTCACAACAACATTAGCAGCACCAACAGTCTATATGATTTTACTCAAAGAACATTTAATCATAAAATAAAGATCAGTGTCATGTCAGTGATCTAATGAGTTTGGGGAGATGGGAAGGGTGGGGGCTGTAGAAGGGTAGTTTGGGAACTGAGGGAAGTACGGGTGGGGATAAGCTGGCTATGTACACAGTTTGAAACTAATCAGCATGGTCATCTATAGATGTAGTGACTGGTGCAATATTTAACGAATTTAAAAGGACGACTCTGAAATGTATCATGTGAACCAACTTCTCAATAAACCAAATGAAGACCAGTTTAAAAAGTTACCTGTTTCATTTTGGAATGCTTTTGGTCCCATCACATCTCTGATGTACACTCCATTGACGTACTGTAGTAATAAAAAAAAAACTGTTTAAAGAGAAAAAAGATTATGCAAGGAGGAAGAACAGTAAGAACAACAGAATCAGCAGCAACATTCACTAATCTTACTCCACATAACACTGAATCTCAGTGAAGAGTTAGTGATCCAAATATGTTAATTAAACAGAGAGACATAGAGAGATTGAGAAGGAGACAACAGCTATGTGCATGTGCGTGTGTGTTTCTGTGTGTGTGTGTATGTGTGTGTATGTGTGTGTGTGTGTGTGTGTGTGTGTGTGTGTGTGTGTGTGTGTGTGTGTGAGGGGAAATTTACCCGGATCATTGTGGCATCCTCTTGATCCTATCACGTCTGAGACTTTAGTAGACGTGCCTGTAGTGGGAAGGGATGGGGGAAGGGGGTGGAGGGTGGGCATAGAGAGTGTCGGTGTAATATGAAGGAGGGAGGGGAGAACCATTGGTAAATAAAACTCTTATAATATCAACAGTTCTGAAACTATTTGAGCAAGAGTTCCCCATTACCACACAAAGGTGCAGATAGCAACAGATGTTGCACCGAGAGTGGGGGAGGGGGCTTTTAGAGGGTTGGTTGTTGGACTGTAGTATCTGAATAGCAGTGCTATGGGGTGAGGGTGGTGCTGGGGCGGAGTATGTATCGTATGTAACTTGAATTAGATATTAATAAGCATGATCACTCAGACTAGAGCTAAAAACGGTGTTAATCTTCACAGACATTACATAATATGAATTCACAAGCATGTACCTTTTGTTTTGCCCTTGAGTTTGGTAGAAGGCAATATTGAGTGTCGAACACAAGTTGCATTGATCACTGACACTGCGTCACCCTGCGGTCAATCTCCTCTGATCTGCAGATTGCACCAGCACAAACCCAAACAATGTTATGATCGCAAAAAGCCTGCATAGCCGATGGATCTAAGAACATAAATACTCGATGGATCTAATTAGAGAGTCTGCAAACGAGTCATTTTACGTTGGAAATTCTATGACAATCTGTCAGTCAATGAAGCAGATAGATCTGTCCCTGCGATTGTTTTTGCAAGCAGATAAATGTTTGAACTTCACTTATCCCGTTATCATTCAACAAATTGATATCTTGCATGATGAATTTTGTGCCGAAGAGCTGAACAAACAATCAAAATCAAGCAAGTGGTAGATCTACATTCAGAAGACAAACTTCAGTCGCAAAAAAACAAACTGACGAGAAAGAACCTAGCTTAATTACTGCTGTATTGATTTCGGCCAAACCAACGCATTTGCATACCGAAGTCATTCCTCCTTTGATTCCAATCATTGTACATGATCTTAATGCAAAAACATATACGAAAACAAGCTGATCGAAATGAGTAACATTGCACCTGCATTGACTGTACTGCGAAAGCGAAGGTCGTCTGCGACTGGAGATTTCGAAGTTGAACAGCAGCGTTTCTTCACACTCAGCTGTTGGCTTCCTCGGAAAAATGAAAATCGTGACTTGAAATCTTGCGGAAACCACATTCTATCTTTCCGTTTCGGCATTCTTGTGTAAAATCCATAAAAAAGTTATTTCGAAAAAGGCGGCCGTCGTTATTTGGGATGCCACCTAGTGTCACACTACTATTTCCGGAGAAAGTGATGAGTGCGCTGATTGGCTGCACCGCTGCACCGGAGCCAAAAAATAGAAACGTGTCCTATTCCTTGCTTCGCTCCGCACACACCACTTTCTCCACTCCTGCAACGGAAGTAGCGTCAAGGGGGGCTCACACACAGGTGGAGCAAGCGGAGCAAGGGTGGAGTAGGCTGCACCAGGCGGATAGATGACGCTACTTCAGCTTCTTTTGGTGGAGATTCAAGTTACAGACACATGTGAAATTCATTAAGCAAAAAGGTTCCCACTATGCACTGCCACAGAACACAACCAGGTTACTGTAATGATGAAAAAAACCACCAGCATTTTAAGGGAGAACAAGAATTATGCAGAGAGGAGAAACAGCAGCAGCAGCAGCAGACTCAATACTCTTACTCTACATAACACTCTCACTGAATGACTGATTCAGTAACTAAATGTAAATCCCAGTGAAGTGCAAGTGATCAAAATTACTGATGTAAAAACAGAGAGAGAGAGAGACAGAGAGAGAGAGAGAGAGAGAGAGAGAGACAGAGAGAGAGAGAGAGAGAGAGACAGAGAGAGAGAGACAGAGAGAGAGAGACAGACAGACAGAGACAGGCAGAGACAGAGACAGAGAGAGAGAGAGAGCCAGACACAGACAGACAGGCAGAGACAATGCGAATGTGTGTGTGTGTGTGTGTGTGTGTGTGTGTCAGTGTGTGTGTGTGTGTGTGTGTACATGGGAAATGCAGTGCCATTGAAAACAAACACTTGCTTCATTTAAATATCAACAGTTATACAACATAAGAGGCACTAGAAAAGTTGTACATGAAAATAAATGTTGCTCTTGCTGATGGAAAAAGAGCAGGGGGAGAGGGTCGATGTTGCTTGCACTTGCAGATAATTATGCACTAACATCCAGCTGTTTTTCTGGGTGTACTGTAACCCTGTAATGTTTAAGCAGAAATGTTTGTGGATCACGTTATGCTTCTGCTTTTAGATCAGTTTGAGTATTTGCAATATTACCTGGATCATTGCGGCATCCTCTTGATCACATCACATTTGAGACTTTGACCTATATAGACTCCATGGGCAGACGCTGAAGTTATTACAAGGGCATTTGAGAGACTCATCGAATTAAAAATACATCAGAAAATTATTTCCTCACTATACACAATAACCCCTCATTTAAAGGCTGACAAAGTCCTATTTAATTAGTTTACTTACTTCCAGGGCTTTTCCCATCGTTGCGGGGATGTATAAATTAAGCTTCCTGCAAAGTTTTAGGTTTGAAGTCCTTACCAATTACAAGAAATAATCAATTCTTAATAAAGTTTATTGCTATCTTTAGAAACAGTTCTCCAGGGCTTGGGCTATTTTTAGACCGTCAACACAGACGGTACAGCTTCGTCAATCCCCGCGTGAAGGAAATCGCTCACCTTCCACGTGCATAACGTAGTGATATTGACATGCCAGATTAGCGCGGTAGCGGATTGTGCTAAGCAGGAAAGCGCGCTTTTCTGTATTCTTGTTAACTTCGCAATTTCCGGAAAACATCCACTTTCACTTTGAGACTGTTCTGTTTACATTCGACACTATCAACACCACTTTGCAATACTGAAATAATTTTTTCTGTTTTCGAAAGCTACAGCCAATCGTTATTATATCCCCTTAGGTACAGTTTTATAACATTATTGGCACATGTAAACAATAGGAATTAATTAATGAACGCTACGAAAAGGGCAGCCTTTAACCTATGAACTTACAACTGTGTTGACATAGACCACCACCATCTATGTCTCTCTCTCTCTCTCTCTCTCTCTCTCTCTCTCTCTTACACCCCTTACCTGTTCGCAAACCTTTACCCAAATGTATGCTAAATGTATATACAATACAAGACAAGACAAGACATGGCAAGACAAGACAAGTTAGGAAAAGGTTGCCAGTAGGCCAATAGAGGGATGACAAGACAAGACAAGGCATGACAAGACAAGACAGGACAGGACAGGGACCAAAAAAAAAAGAAAGAAAAAAAGAAAGATAACTAATTCGGTCAACAGATGTAAAAGAAATAAGCATTTGTTTGGGTTGAATGTTTGGGTGTCACCCTGTATATATTTGTATTTTTGCAGGACAGGGTCGAGTTGTGATGATGTCAGGGCGACTGAAGACACACCAACAAGTATTCTTCGGAAGTGTTTGGAACACAAATGAACATTATTTCATAATAAAAAGGCGGCTGACATTGATGTTCATATCGGTTCATGTTCATATTCTCAGCACAGACGTGTGCTTAGAAATCGGATGTTTAAGAACAAGAGACAACCCTGAATAAAGCCTTATGAAATATGGTTGGAGCTGGATCAAAAGTGTGTGTGTGTGTGTGTGTGTGTGTGTGTGTGTGATTGAAGGGCAACATTTATAAATGATGAGACAGAAAGCTAAAGCACATCCTTTTATCGTACGTTCCATATCGTCCTCCTACTTTAAATGCTTGCTAATACAGACGTTCTCCAAGAAAACGTCTATCCAGTAATGTTTTGTTTATCGCAATGAAAGCTTTTTTTTTAGAAGAATGAAGAGGAATCAAATTTTTAAAAAACAAAAACCAAGACCAATTGAATTGCTCAAAACGTAAAGAAACAGGATGATTTTGGTTCAGTAGTACTATTTGTAGACCCTTAAAGCAATACACCCACAAGGGATTCCAGTGTATCAGTGCAAATAGAAAATTTCTGATATAACTTGAAAATTAAAACAGACTGAATTGTGATAAAAAGAACCAAAATCCCGAGTAGTTTTTTTTTTAGGTCTCCCTCTTCACTCAATCCCCAAACTCATATTCTGTACCGAAAAGAGCTCAAACACACACGTGGACAGACAGACACGCACACACACTTTGGTAAACATCATGTATGCTTCTCGACTCTGCTGATCCACAATTAGAAATATCGCTATCATCATTTATTTTTGGTCACCGTCTTTCCCTTTTCACAGGCAAGTTTTTTTGTGTAGCATTTCCCATAGAACCCCGATGGCTCCACGGTAGAGACACAATGATCAGCCCATACCAATCACGTTATTTTCTCGAATCAATTAAAAACCTTTAAACAAAAACAAAACAGCTGAGTGACGTCTCACGCTCGAAAGATGTGGAGATGATTAGCGGCACTATCCAGATCTCCAAGAGAAAGAAACTGTTTTTAGCTTCATGTTACAGACCACCAAGAAGAACAGATGAGGGGTACACCAGAGAGGCGACATCAGAAATTGCCAAGCTGAAAGAAAAGGCAAAGAAGAACATCTTGATCGTCGGTGGTGATTTCAACTTACCGGACATCAACTGGAATACCACTAATGTTGCTGGACGCCAGTACCCAGAGCGGGTGAACAGAGCATACCTGGACACCATTGCAGACGCTGGCATGGAGCAGCTAGTACGATTCCCTACGCGCAAGAGCAACACCCTGGACCTGATCATAACAACACACCCAGGCCTCAGCCAGCGTTGTAGACCCCTACCGTCTATCGGCAACAGCGACCATGACATCGTCCTCTTCGACTGTGCCCTCGCCCCCTTCAGACCACGTCCGACTCGCCGGAAAATCACCTTATGGAAGAAAGCCGACACTGAGGGCATCAAGCAAGACTTCCTTGACTTCACTCCTGAATTCATGGCCGCCCCAGATGACGTCCATGGACTGTGGTCTCTTCTCAAGTCCAAGACTCATGAGATCATGGAGAACCGAGTACCAAGCAAGATGTCTGCCAGCCGCTACTCCCACCCATGGATGAACACTGACATCAGAAGAGCCATACGAAGAAAACAACGAGCCCACAAGAAAGCAAGAAAGACGGGGAAAAAGCGTGACCGCGACAGGTACAGGCGACTACAGCAAGAGGTCAAGTTCCACATCAGAGGCGCCCACAAGCAGTACATGGAAGACATCGTCAGTGAAGACTTCACTGCAAACAGCAAGAAGTTCTGGGCCTACGTGAAAAGCAAGGGGCAAGACTCTGCTGGAGTTTCACCACTGAAGAACGTAGATGGCTTCCTGCAGAGCGACAGCGCCAAGAAGGCGGAGATCCTGAATGAACAGTTCCAGAGGGCGTTCACCACCGAGGACACATCTCGCATCCCCAGTATGGGCGACAGCCCCTTCCCGGCGATGGATGATATCCACATTAACGAAGGTGGTGTCCGCAAGCTCCTGAGGAACCTGAAGACGGACAAGGCAACTGGACCAGACTCCATTCCAGCCTTCATCTTGAAGATGGCTGCTGACCAACTGGCGCCCATCCTTGTCCGACTGTTCCAGCTCTCGTTGGATACTGGGGAGGTCCCGCTTGACTGGCGCCAGGCCTGGGTGGTGCCTATCTTCAAGAAAGGGGAACGACACCTTGCAGCCAACTACCGCACTGTCTCGCTCATCTCCATCACCTGCAAGATACTCGAGCACGTGGTGCACAGCTCCATCATGAAGCACTTTGACCACCATGCCATCCTTACCAACTGTCAACATGGCTTTCGGCGTAAACGCTCATGCGAAACCCAGCTCATCGTCACAGTTCATGAAATTGCCCGGCAGCTAGCAGAGGGAGCCCAGGTCGACGCCATCCTGTTGGACTTCTCCAAAGCCTTCGACAAGGTGCCCCACGCCCGCCTGCTCACGAAACTGGCTTACTACGGAGTGAGAAACGACACCCTCAAGTGGATCTCTGCCTTCCTCAGTCAGCGTCAACAGCAGGTGGCCTTGGAGGGCGTCCTATCGTCTCCAGTCGGAGTGCAGTCCGGAGTTCCGCAGGGGACCGTCCTGGGTCCTCTCCTGTTTTTAGCCTTCATCAACGACCTCCCTGAATCCGTTCAGTTCAGCAGCGTCAAACTCTTTGCAGACGACTCCCTACTCTTCAAACGTATATCCTCTCCAGCGGACAGTCTGCAGCTCCAACAGGACCTATCCAGCCTCGAACAGTGGGAATCAACATGGCAGATGGAGTTCAACCCCAGCAAGTGCACCGTCATCCGCATTGCCCCGAACAAGAAGAAGCCCATCCTACCAACTTCCTACAGCCTCCATGGACAGACTCTGGAAACAACACCATCCAGCAAGTACCTAGGGGTCTTAATCTCCGATGACCTGTCCTGGAGCAGCCACGTGCAAGCGACTGTCAACAAGGGCAACAGAACTGTGGGCTTCTTGCGGCGGAACTTCCGGGAGTGCACCACCACCGTCAGAGCTGCTACGTACAAGGCCATGGTCAGACCGGTCCTTGACTACGCCTCGCCAGTCTGGGACCCGATCTCTCAGAAAGACGTCACGGAGCTTGAAAAAGTCCAACGCAGAGCAGCCCGTTACGTCCACAACAACTACAGCGATCGGACCCCAGGCTGTGTGACCAGCATGCTGAAGACCCTCCAATGGGAACCACTCGCCGACAGAAGACTCACCAACCGCCTCACTATGCTCTACAAGATCAACAACGGCATAGTCGACATCAACAAGGCCGAGTTCTACACCTCTGGCGACAGCCGCACCAGAGGAGCCCAGAGACTGTTCCAGGAGAGGGCATCCCATCCTGTTCTCTTCAACTCCTTCTTCCCCCGAACACTGCGTCAGTGGAACAAGCTCGACCCTAAGACCACAGTTGCTCCTTCACTGGAGTCCTTCCAAACTGGTCTGGGTCGTACCCACGGACTTGCCTCGCTGACACAGTAACCCTGCAGCTCTTCGTGTAAATAGTTTTATACTTTTAACCATCTTCTCGGAGTTATTGGGTCACCCACCACCAGTAACCAATCACCCAGTACTCCGCCGCAGGACTACAGACGTTCTGATGAACCCAGTCCACATCAAGAAAGAAGAAGAAGAAGAAGAACCCAGGAGGGTAAATGACTTAGAAGGCTTCGGGTAATCTTGAACTTTAATGTGTTAAATTCATAGCTCATAATTCAGAGGCATTCAAGCCTCCAAATTTGGAGAACCTGCACTTGTAATCATAACAAGTCTTTTAGATCCCTTTAAAGTCACGGAATGAACTCCGATGAACTGTACGAATCATAGCGTACTCTGGTAGGAATGCATTTTGTTTACAAATTACATGCGTCAAAGAAGGAATTATCCGTGTCAGCGGACAGGGGAGGCAACTTTGTCGTGTAATTGAAGTCCCTTGGTTGACAACCTGCGCCATTTTCGCCGATCAAACAACCAAATTAATTAATTATGCTTAGGTTTGGAGCTTAATCCGTCAATTAATTTCATGATAAATGTTCTTGGGCTTGATTACAGGTACTTGGATCTAAAATAAGTAAAGTATGCCACTCGATTCTGAGCTATGAATTTAACACACTAAAGTTCAAGATAACCAGGCTTCGTGCACCATGATCAAGGGGGAAGGAGAGACCCAAATCGACAACCAGCACGGAGTTACCACTCAATCGGTGATTTCGTCTTGGAGGCAGCCATTTTTGGAAGGGGAATAACTTACTTGCTTTTATTGTCGACTCGGAGTGAGCTCCCCTCGTTTGTCGGCGATCCAGGTTTCGTGTCTTAACTGGACGAACTAGTCCTTGAGTTTGCCGAACAAGTTCACCCATAAGACACAAACCATGGTTCGGCGAACCAATGGTTCGTCTGGTTAAGAACAGCCTTTACAAACACAGAGAGAAAGAGAGAGAGAGAGAGAGAGAGAGAGAGAGAGAGAGAGAGAACGGGAGAGAGAGGGGACAGAGAGAGAGAGTGAGAGAGGAGAGAGAGAGAGGAGACAGAGAGAGAGAGAGAGAGAGAGAGAGAGAGGGGGAGACATAGGGAGACAGAGACAAAGTGAGACTGAAGAGAGAGTCTCAACTGAGAGGGAAAGTTGAGGCACGTTCAAATAGTCCAAAAACAACGATGGTATGGCGTCACTCAAATCCTTTATTCATCCATTTTGAAAACAAAGAGACGTAAAACGGATAAAGGGACACTATGATACAACGATTCAGCTGATAGCGTAACTGTGTCAATCCTCCTTCTTCATTAAAATGATAAGATTGTGTATTTGTTGTCTGTACTTTTTTCACTGTTTTGTTTGGGGGAGAGGGGGGGGGGGGGGGGGGTAACGGGAGAATGTTCCACGCACTCATGCAGCTTGTGCATGCCTTTTACAGTAAATGCATATTACCTTCGGTCAGATAGCAACAGAAAATCAAACTAAGGCGAAACAAGAGATTAAAGCCACCCCTCCACTCACACTCTTGAACACATACCAAAAATTAATATCTCGACTGATCCCGGAGCAGAGGGGATATTTTTATTTATTATGAATTGATGTTTAGCAAATTGACACTAGTTCTTCTTCTTCTTCTGCGTTCGTGGGCTGAAACTCCCACGTACACTCATGTTTTTGCACGAGTGAAATTTTTACGTGTATGACCGTTTTTACCCCGCCATTAAGGCAGCCATACGCCTTTTCGGAGGAAGCATACTGGGTATTTTCGTGTTTCTATAACCCACCGAACTCTGACATGGATATGGGATTACAGGATCTTTTCCGTGCGCACTTGGTCTTGTGCTTGCGTGTACACACGAAGGGGGATAAGCCACTAGCAGGTCTGCTCATTAGTTGACCTGGGAGATCGGAAAAATATCCACACTTAACCCACCAGGCGGCCGCGGCCGGGATTCGAACCCTCGACTTTCCGATTAAGAGGCCGACGTCTTACCACCCCGCCACAGCGCCCGTCCAGACTAGTGTCTGTCAGGTAAAACAATCATTCATCAAAAAGTCTTATTCTGCACAGAAAGCTAATACTCAGAAAGCACCCCGGTTGTTGACTTTTTGTATGCATCGATCCAGGTAGACGGACGGCCTTATGCCATGCAAAACCCTGTCAAGGTCAAACATCATCAACCGAAATGGTCACACTTTTAAGAGTAGTAACATTAGCTGAGTATTATTGGCAAACAGAAACGACGATTTTGAACTAGAAATGATCACATTTACCTTTAGAAACCCTAGATTTGAAGTATAAAACAATTAGTTTGAGAAATTTCTTTGAAATTATTGAAAATGACCGTTTACGATTCTGTGTTATTTGTTATGTTTGCGTGTTTGTTTGAGTCAGTTCTTCAGCGTCGGAGTCCGAATGCGTCAAATACTTTCCAGTGCCTTCGAGGAGGCAGAAGTTCAGCAGACGAAACCCTTTGTGACTTTTTGTTGTTCAAGTAAACAGTCCTTAAAACAAAACGCAACAAAACATCAATAATTACTGATATTGATAGGAACAAATTAGATGTGTGTGCTTGAAAGTTCTAAACGGGGCGGGGATGTAGCTCAGTCGGTAGCGCGCTGGATTTGTATCCAGTTGGCCGCTGTCAGCGTGAGTTCGTACCCACGTTCGGCGAGAGATTTATTTCTCAGAGTCAACTTTGTGTGCAGACTCTTCTCGGTGTCCGAACACCCCCGTGTGTACACGCAAGCACAACTGAGACCAAGTGCGCACGAAAAAGATCCTGTAATCCATGTCAGAGCACAGGCGGAAGGTATCGTTCACTGGACCACTACTTCCATAGAAAGACTGCAAGGTTTGTTACTCAGCTTCGAGTCGTCTGTGTTCTTGGAGTCGCTTCCTGTGGACAATTTTTTTTTGTTCAAGACGGTTTGCCTCTTCCTACAGTCTGTGTGAGGTCAAATAAATACAGTTGAATGATTGTTTTAACTGTATGTACCTTTAATTTTCAGCTGCCGTCTGCTGCAGGTTGTTTTTAACCATCATTTGGACGAATGTTCGTTTGCGAACCGCCACCCCATAGTTTGTAAGAAATCATGCATCCCGCACCGA
The DNA here is from genome assembly GCF_037325665.1 of Littorina saxatilis. Classification (NCBI taxonomy): domain Eukaryota; kingdom Metazoa; phylum Mollusca; class Gastropoda; order Littorinimorpha; family Littorinidae; genus Littorina; species Littorina saxatilis. The sequence continues at coordinate 58,431,722 of NC_090248.1, read as the reverse complement.
ATATGCATACCAGTGCTCATTGGTCTAAAACATATGTAAATATTGCAGGAAAGGGAAGCTACCCACGGGAGTTTCACTTTAGGTTTTTGGCGAAGAGCCGTTTGCGGAATAAATCGAATATCCGGTTATTAACCAATGATCGCATCGGACTACTATCTCCTCGGACATACGACGATTATCATTCGCACAGGATCTAAGTGGTATGCCGTTGACAGACACCTTTGGTCGCACAAAATACGGTTTAAAAACATGCAGCGGACAGGCAGCTAAATATAAAAGGTACAGATAGTTAGAACATTCATTTATCACGGCATTTGTAAAGTTACAAGGATTCTTAACATTGGCAATTATTTTTTGCATAATTTTTTTCTGAAGTTAGTGGAGCACGACTCGAAGCTGAGTGACAAACCTTGCAGTCTTTCTATGGAAGTAGTGGTCCAGTGAACGATACCTTCCGCCTGTGGTCAGAGTTCGGTGAGTTATAGAAACACGAAAATACCCAGCATGCTTCCTCCGAAAGCGGCGTATGGCTGCCTAAATGGCGGGGTAAAAACGGTCATACACGTAAAATTCCACTCGTGCAAACCACGAGTGCACGTGGGAGTTTCAGCCCACGAACGCAGAAGAAGAAGAAGAAAGTTCCAAACAAAATTGCCCCCAGAAATTGCAAAAGGTCAGGCTGATTTTCCTGGTACCATATAAAACTGAACAGACTTGAACCTTTAAAGGCAGAGCACTCTTGCAGGGTGAGCCAGCATCAAGGAGAAGACAAGCAGAAGGGATGCCACTTGGTACTGGCGGGAGCTCCCTCCTTTCGCATCTGCGTCGCTCCCTCCTTTCCCCCCTGCGTCGCTCCCTCCTTTCCCCCCTGCGTCGTCCCCTGCGTCGTCCGCTGCGTCGCCCTTTTCGTCGTCCGCTGCGTCGCCCTTTTCGTCGTCCGCTGCGTCGCCCTCTTTGTCGTCACTTTGGTCATCGTCGCCCCCTCCGTTGTCACTTTGGTCATCGTCGTTCCCTCCGTCGTCAATTTGGTCATCGGCGCTCACTCCCTCGTCACTGGCAGAGCACTTTTCTTCAAGGTCAGCATGTTTGCATGCACTTTCAGCAAGAACCTTTTCAAACAACGGATCAGCGTCCAGATTGGGATTGTCGTCGCCACAGTCTGTTTCTTCCATCTCCGTTGCGGCAGCGGTCGTAATCTCGTACTGTCCGCAGATTTCAGACTTCTTCTTGGCAAGCATTGCGCTGCAAGTCTCATTAGATTTACTTTTTGTCATCTTGGCGAGCTTGAACATCTCTGTCACGGTCTTGTTAATTTGTTCCTCCCCATTCGGACATTGTGCCACATATCTCGCTGTTATTTGGTTTATCGCCATTTGTTCTAGTGCTGCGTCGTTGTTTCCAGATCCGTTGGTGGAATCCGGGCGGAGGTTTGCAAGGTCTCCTAAGCCTCCGGGCCCTCCGGGCCCTCCGCCCGGAGGCCCTCCGCCCGGAGGCCCTCCGGGGCCTTTGGCGCCTCCGCCGCCTATACTGGCAGGATCGAAGGCAAGGTTCGGGCTTGCCAACACAAAAATGCAAACGACTGCACCCATCTCTGGGAGCAAAAGTCCAACACGACTATGACAATGTTAACCGGGAAGCAAACAATTGGCGTGTGCCCTGGCAGTGTCCTTGCTGGCGTTTGGAGCTCACACCGTCGTACGAAGAAGAAGAAGAAGTTTGGAGCTCACAAAGGTTAATCGTTGCCCAACAGCGGCTAGCGATCGGACTGATGACGTTTTGTTGTGACGAAAAATTTAGCTGTGACGTAGTATTTCTTGTGACGAAAATTGTAGCTGGGACGTAGTATTTCCTCCAAGACCCGATCGGAAGCAGTCTCGGCGTGTCCAAACCCTAACTGCAAGATCTGAGACTATTCCATTTTAAGGGGGGCTCACACACAGGCGGAGCAAACCAAGCGGAGCAAGAGCGGAGCAGGCTGCACCAGGCGGAGAGATGACGCTACTTCCGTTGCTGTGGCCGAGGTCTTGTCGGTAGCGCAAATAAGTTAGGTTACGCATGGAGTTACGAACACGTAAAGCCTACATATTCCGTAGCTCCGCAAATGCGTAACTTGGTGGTCACGACGCTTGCTTAGTCGTTTGCGGAGTAACGAAATACGTAAGGAGCTAACGCTGTGCGCAAAGTTGTACTATTTTTAGTGAAGGGGTATATCCCGTGAAGTCGCGTCTAACTAGTGACGTCAAAAGCCTCAAGGAAGTCTATTAGTCTCGGCGATACGGAGAATTCTTTCTCAGTTTTTGTGTACTTTAAGGTAGTTCACTGGACCCGTTAAATATAATTTGGTTTCTCCCAAAAGTTGGTTATTTTTTAAGTTCGATCTGTCTGCTATGCATTCAGCATAAAAAAAATATAGGGTAGTGGGTTCGTTTCGGAGCTATGAGTCTCGGAAGACAGTGCCCGTTTTGAATTTTGGACCGAAAAATCGAAAAATGGGTATGTTTTGAAAACGGCCAATTACACAAACATCTGCATAGGAATAGTCATTTAAAAAATATCACCCAAAGCAGCAATGGGCAGGTAACGAAGTGCACTGATAAACGAAAATGTTGCGCATACTCAAACTTTGTGACGTCACGTCTTTTGCCAGAGTTTATTTTAAATTTGTTCCTCATGTTGAGGTATTTTATTGCTGGTAGCCTGGAAATAAATTACGATTTGATGAGATGGGTTGTAAACGCAAGAGCGATCAAAACGGCATTAAAAAAAACAAAAAAAACGACAGGTTGGTAGTGTTTTTAGGGGGGGTTCACTCCCTTGATTAACCCCACCCTTTGCACTATTACTGTCCAGTGTGCCTCAGAAAAATATGTGTCACGATAATGTAAAGGGCTGTTGTCCGATCATTTGTCTCAGATATATGAGCCAACTAAATTATGTTTTTAAAAACCACTGTTACATAGAACCTCTGTTGAAAGTCAAAGGTCACCGCAACTTTGAAAGGCCACAAGTCCGATTCAAATGTAATAAAAACGCCAATCAAAAGGTGGAGGTCACTTGTTTGATACAAGTGTAATAATAAAAATTAATAATCAAGGCTTGGTTTATAATTTTGCTTAATAGTGCGTACTGTTATTTGTTACGGTTTGAAGGCTGGGACTTTTTGAGGGTGGAATTAAAGCAATTTTTCGCCTTATGGGCCCCTTATGCCTCGAAGGACTTCAATTATTGTATTATCTGCTGCCAGCGTACAGTAGAAAGAGGGCTGCATACACAAGACACTTGTTCTTAATACTACTGGCTGTTATTCTAGTTCAAACACCGGTTTTAACATGTGGTATTCTGATGCAATCACGCTGTGAGCATCACGGGTTGGGAGACACTCTCTTACCTGCTACCGGAGCTTCAATGTTAGCTTTGGTGATTATTACGATGTCACTGGCAAAGAGAACGGCTTTGTACCGATTTCATTAGATGCCCACGTGTTTTTGACCTCGTGGTTGGGAGGCGTGTCGCATTGTTTTTATTTCTGGCGGTGTCGTCATTTTCTGACGTCATTCACTTACGCTGCCTGAAAAATGTGACGTTTGTTCTATTTACGTCATTCGAATGTTCGACGTGTTCTTCTTCTTCTTCTTCTTCTTCTGCGTTCCCTGTTCGATGTGTTCGAATTCCCAGCCTGCCAGGAAAAAATGGCGACACAACTCAGTGGCTTCCCTTTGTGTATGAAGAGTAATATCCCTGTCTCCATTTGACCTGCCTTAAGCGGGGCTCACACACAGGTGGAGCAAGCGGAGCAAGGGTGGAGTAGGCTGCACCAGGCGGAGAGATGACGCTACTTCCGTTGCAGGAGTGGAGAAAGTGGTGTGTGCGGAGCGGAGCAAGGAATAGGACACGTTTCTATTTTTTGGCTCCGGTGCAGCGTTGCAGCCAATCAGCGCACTCATCACTTTCTCCGGAAATAGTAGTGTGACACTAGGTGGCATCCCAAATAACGACGGCCGCCTTTTTCGAAAGAACTTTTTCATGGATTTTACACAAGAATACCGAAACGGAAAGATAGAATGTGGTTTCCGCTAGATTTCAAGTCACGCTTTTCACTTTTCCGAGGAAGCCAACAGCTGAGTGTGAAGAAACGCTGCTGTTCAACTTCGAAATCTCCAGTCGCAGACGACCTTCGCTTTTGCAGTACAGTCAATGCAGGTGCAATGTTACTCATTTCGATCAGCTTGTTTTCGTATATATTTTTGCATTAAGATCATGTACAATGATTGGAATCAAATGAGGAATGACTTCGGTATGCAAATGCGTTGGTTTGGCCGAAATCAATTCAGCAGTAATTAAGCTAGGTTCTTTCTCGTCAGTTTGTTTTTGGCGACTGAAGTTTGTCTTCTGAATGTCTACCACTTGCTTGATTTTGATTGTTTGTTCAGCTCCTCGGCACAAAATTCATCATGCAAGATATCAATTTGTTGAATGATAAGGGGATAAGTGAAGTTCAAACATTTATCTGCTTGCAAAAACAATCGCAGGGACAGATCTATCTGCTTCATTGACTGACAGATTGTCATAGAATTTCCAACGTAAAATGACTCGTTTGCAGACTCTCTAATTAGATCCATCGAGTGTTTGTGTTCTTAGATCCATTGGCTATGCAGGCTTTTTTGCGATCATAACATTGTTTGGGTTTGTGCTGGTGCAATCTGCAGATCAGAGGAGATTGACCGCAGGGTGACGCAGTGACAGTGATCAATGCAACTTGTGTTCGACACTCAATATTGCCTTCTACCAAACTCAAGGGCAAAACAAAAGGTACATGCTTGTGAATTCATATTATGTAATGTCTGTGAAGATTAACACCGTTTTTAGCTCTAGGTTGAGTGATCATTTTTATTAATATCCAATTCAAGTTACATACGATACATACTCCGCCCCAGCACCACCCCCATAGCACTGCTATTCAGATACTACAGTCCAACAACCAACCCTCTAAAAGTCCCCCCCCCCCCCCCCACTCTCGGTGTAACATCTGTTGCTATCTGCACCTTTGTGTGGTAATGGGGAACTCGTGCTCAAATAGTCTCAGAACTGTTGATATTATAAGAGTTTTATTTACCAATGGTTCTCCCCTCCCTCCTTCATATTACACCGACACTCTCTATGCCCACCCCCCTTCCCCTTCCCCCACCCCTTCCCTCTACAGGCACGTCTACTAAAGTCTCAGACGTGATAGGATCAAGAGGATGCCACAATGATCCCGGTAACTTTGCAAATGAGACAGTGACAAAAGGTCAGGTGTCATGTCTACTGTCCCGAATGACACACGATTGCTGACATTTCACCATTGCCAAAAGAATAAACAAATAAGAAATAGGTAGAACATGAATGTGAAAACTGACTTTGATTGTTGATCAGTATTTTCTATACCACTAACAAATAATCTACTTACACATAGCTGTTTGGCAAATGTATGTTGCATGGGACACACTGACATGAAAGTGGAAGATGTTTTTCCCTCTAGAGAAACTACATATCAAGTTACACTTTTTGTGCTCTTCCATTCCAGTTGGCAATCAATTGTTAACGCATGTTATTAGAAAAAAATAGAACGAAAACAGATTAGATAGAATGAAAAATGTACTGGTGATGTCATTTGGGACATACTGACATGAAAACGTCACCTTTTGTCATTGTCTCAAATACTGTAATCATACTGATATATATATATATATATATATATATATATATATATATATAACAGAAGAAAGTTATTCCACAGTCATTTTTGCTAATACATTACAGTGTTACACACTGCACAACAGGAATTTGTGCTAAGTTATAATCTACAAACAACAAAGACCCTCCAGCCCCCCCCCCCCCCCTCCTCACCTGCAACATATACATGTTCATGTCCAACTTTCCCAGTGGCTCTTAATCTTATGTCTATGACTGTTGATATTGAAGAGTAGAAAGTGTTTAGTTTTCAATGAAATTTCCCCTCACACACACACACACATACACACACACTCACGCACAAACACACACGCACATGCACATAGCTGTTGTCTCCTTCTCAATCTCTCTATGTCTCTCTGTTTAATTAACATATTTGGATTACTAACTCTTCACTGAGATTCAGTGTTATGTGTTATGTGGAGTAAGATTAGTGAATGTTGCTGCTGATTCTGTTGTTCTTACTGTTCTTCCTCCCTGCATAATCTTTTTTCTCTTAAACATTTGTTTTTTATTACTACAGTGCGTCTATGGAGTGTACATCAGAGATGTGATGGGACCAAAAGCATTCCAAAATGAAACAGGTAACTTTTTAAACTGGTCTTCATTTGGTTTATTGAGAAGTTGGTTCACATGATACATTTCAGAGTCGTCCTTTTAAATTCGTTGAATATTGCACCAGTCACTACATCTATAGATGACCATGCTGATTAGTTTCAAACTGTGTACATAACCAGCTTATCCCCACCCGTACAGTACTTCCCTCAGTTCCTGAACTACCCTTCTACAGCCCCCACCCTTCCCATCTCCCCAAACTCATTGGATCACTGACATGACACTGATCTTTATTTTATGATTAAATGTTCTTTGAGTAAAATCATATAGACTGTTGGTGCTGCTAATGTTGTTGTGACTATTCTTCCTCTGTGTATTCTTTCTTAATCTTTTCTTCAGATTGCAGTTCTCTCATGCACCACATCGTCTATCAATGGAGTCTACAACATTGTCTGAGATGTTATTTGAGTAGAGAATGTCAAAATGATGAAGGTAAACTTTTAAACACAGAGCTGAACAAACTGCTGAATTCAAATATACAATATGAATTTACAGTCAACTTCCTTGTAAACGCCCAGTATCGAGCACACGCCCACCCCCTACTTTGGGTCAACAAACTCTGTATAGGGTATATAGGGTATAGTACCTTGTAATCACTCACCCCCACATCCAAAGGTGTAAAAAAAAAACACCCGACAGTTTCTTTTTGTTCTTAATCCTCTTCACAAAATACAGAGATATTGGCCGAGTGAATAATGACAAGAGGCTGCAATGCAGACATACTGCTGAGTTCATACATCAATTGGCCACTGCAGTCTTTGGATAGCCATTTATTTTATTTATTTATTTATTTTATTTTATTTACGAGGATTTATATCGCGCACGTATCTCACCACACAAGGCGACTCAAGGCGCATGTTGCCTATTAATGCCGTGTGAGATGGAATTTTTTACACAATATATCACGCATTCACATCGGCCAGTAGATCGACTGCCTTTAGGCGCTGCATCCACCTTTCACGGCCTATTATTCCAGGTCACACGGGTATTTTGGTGGACATTTTTATCTACGCCTATACAATTTTGCCAGGAAAGACCCTTTTGTCAATCGTGGGATCTTTAACGTGCACACCCCAATGTAGTGTACACGAAGGGACCTCGGTTTTTCGTCTCATCCGAAAGACTATGTCAAAAGTGGACAAATATTTGAGAGACGACGTCGACCTTGGGGGATTTAAAGAGATCAAGTAAACTGACCTGTGTGTTTTTTTTGGTTTTTTTTAAATTTTTTATAAAACGTTGCTGTGTTTGACATGTATACATTTCCCCCCTCCCCCCTCTTTGATCAGGAAAACGGAACTGAATGCAGTTATGATGTTTCATTGTGCAAGTTTATGACTTTTGTCCCGACACAAGCGCTGCTGCTCGTAACGCTAGATATGCGAAGCAGATCTTCAGTCATAATTTTTTTTTGCGATATGAGCATTTGTTCTAAAACTATGACACACAGGTATTGCTTTGTTTAGGTTTCCAGTTCCATTCGGGCGAAGCACTTGCACACACACGAACGAGTGTATTTCATGAATTCGTATAATTCTTACTGTTTCAGGTTAAAAAAAAAAAAAAAACCCACAGTTTGCAGTGACCCAACTGATTCTGGAATCTTTCTGACCGCTACATGTATTCGCTTCAAACAGTCACTAAGAGAATGTTGACCATAGTGAGGGTACGTTAAACCAATCAAATTCACAGAGGTCGCTTACAAATGATGTGCAAACATGTTCCAATTAATACAAATAAAAAAAATCTTACTGTTAAGCTAGACATGATGTATTAGGTAACAAACCTTGATACAGTAGTACTAATGAAATCAGCTCCCTTCTGTGGCACCGGAATAATTGCAGAACGCTTGTTCCCAGGAACTGGCACGTGGTGTAACTCTTGTATATATCCTGTAAAAATAAAATTCACACCAATGCACGGTCAACTTAAAATAAGCAAAAGGATGAGAAACAAGCAACAAACCAAAATTGTAAAACTCAAAGAGCGGTACCTCTTCATTTTTCAAAACCACTTATCTCATTTCATTAGCATACACTGTATGCTTTTGTCTGTTACGTACCGTCTTTGAAAGTTTGATCACAACACTGTAAAGACATGGGGAGTGGAGTGTTTTTATCTCCAGCTGGTCATCCTACTATCTGGCCCTCACTCAGTTTTTGACTCTACCCCTCCCCACCTCAGCCGTTTAGAGACTTATGGAAGTCCTTAACGTAGGCAGGACTAATTATCATACCATGAACAATCTCTTTCTCCTCGCCTTTTATTCAAAGTTCGTTTAATCTGTTTAAAATCACCAGCGTGGCGATCATGATAGGGAATTCATTTATCTTTATCCATGCAACCTGTGATTACTCCTGTCAAATTGGTGCTAAAAGAACAACCAGTCCGTTTTGAACTGTCTGGTTGGTATACACACGTAAATAGGCCCAGTGAAATTGAACACTTTATCTGTACATAGTTATTATGATATATGCGTGTGGAAGGAGTGTGAAGTTTTATGCATACACCATAACAAAATCCTGTGCTTTGCATTTGGTAAATAAACTGTTTGACTTGACTCGATTTCCTTACTTGTAATCAACAGATAGATCTAGATCTATCAGCATCACAATCCAGCTAATGAGCTATTGCAAGATTAAACAAAATCTCTGCATTTCAGCGCTTCACCCGATGAATAACAGACCCCAGGGGAGAATTAAACAGTAAAATGATGTGACATTTGTGAATGGATGCGTATTCTTGAAAACTTACCTTCAGAAACGTTGTTTTCGCTCAAATCAAAACACGCAATGTTGCGGAGGCCGCCATCTTGAATTTTTATGCTGCGGATATATAAAATTCTAAAAACGATCAAATTAAATACCAAAACACAAAAATACCCATAAGAGTATGTATGTCATGCGTGTGTTATCAGCAGACAACTTCTGGTGCATGGTAAACCATTGAATTTTACATTTGCTGAGTTGGGAATATTTACTGCTGAGCGCTTTTGGTACAAACTTCGTCTGCTGTAAATGCAGCCTTTTATTCCCTATCAAAAACAAAAACAAAGATTTCTGAAGTGGCTCTGTATCTGAAATCCCTTAAATAATTATAAGGAACAATATCACAAAGTATGATGTTTGTTGCAAGATGTGAATGATTGATTGGTGCCTCTGCAACATACGAGCCCCACTATAGGGGAATCCCCTACCGGAGCAGGATCGGAGCAGCCTGCTCCGGAACCGGAGCTTGTGTGTGAGAGGGCAGGTGGAGAGCGGAGCAGGATCGGTGCAGCCTGCTCCGCTTGCTCCGCCTGTGTGTGAGCCCCCCTTTAGTAATGTCATTTTATGGTCTTCCATAAATTAATTTATGTTACGAAATTCTGTTATTTTCTAAAGGGTTTTCTCAGCATTACCTCCAACCACCTTCCACAGTCATACTATGAACAAACACTAACACAAACACGCCGATTGATGATTATTGTCGCTGGTTTGACTCAGCGACTGCATTTTTGAGCAAAAAATGCATTTGGATGTAAGTCATCAATCAAAAAACATATATTTACACCATCAATTTTCTGGTATTCAAAGTTCAGCATGCAAGACAAAAGTGTCACATTATACCAGAAATTCTGTAAGAGCGGGTTTCGACTAGATGTACACTTGCACTTTGTTTTATCACCCCCGCCTTACACATAGACTAATAGCTGCATTTCACCGGCTACCAGCAGCGGTTACATGGTAACATATTTGCATGAATACAACAACATTGTCAAAATGGTTCCAAAAGGTTGGGCAACACTTCCCCCTTTTCACATCAATTTGCAGCAGTGCGCTACATGGCAAACTTATTTACATTAATACAACAAACTTGTCAAAACATGGTTAAATAAACTTGGCACAAAAATGGTCTGTTTCTCATCCCCATGGCGGTCACAGGCACTCGTCACGAGGTGGGCGTGGCCTATGGCTGTCACTTGTGATGGGGTCTTTTCTTATGGTTTATACAAGGTATGATACTGATTCTCTCGACCTCGTCGGCAAACTTCGCATTCCTGCCATACACAGCTTAGCAAAGCAAAACAACGGCTATGATAAAATCAAGAATACATTAAACTATCAGGCAGCTACAGATTTATACCAATTAGACGTTGCTACGGCTGTTATTTTGCAAAACGGCACGGATTTTGGCACACAAAAACCCACGTTGTTCTAGACCGAACGGAAGTTACGTATGACTTACTTCCCCTTATAATCAAACCAAGACAACAAGCTGTGCCTTCATTGGCTGAAGGAAAAATATTGCGCGAAATCTGACGTGTAGATCTGTTGTAGATTTGAGAAAACATAAGAAGGTTGGTTACGTGTAATCTTGAATGAAATAGTAAGATTGTTTTTGTTGCTCAAGACTGTTATTTTTATGGAGCTTTTCTCAATGTCTGTCCAAAATTGCGCACCATAAGAGAGAGGGAGGGAGATAGAGAGGAAAGAGAGAAATTTTGTTTCCCATCCACATCAGTTACGGGTTGGTTGTTGATGTAGAACGATAGCAAAGCAGTCAGGTCAGATAATGCACACAGCACGAGACGCTTGCAGAGAAGGATATTTCCATTTCACGTAGTTTAGCCGAAACTACAGGAAATGTGAGAGAGCGCATGTCCGGAAGAGCCATATCCGTATTTCCGGCGCCATTAGCGCACGTCTGAAACCGATGCTCCGCTTTTTTCGGTTGTTTATCGTGATTCATCTTGGTTTACGATCGAATTTTTCGGTCTCAAAGTACATCTTTCGATTCCGCGAACCTTGCTGCGTTGTTCTTTCAAAGAATTTGGAATGGAGAGCGAAGAAAACTTGCTCAAATCCGATTCCGAGGGTGAAGACTCTTCCCCTCCATGCTCACAGAGACCCCAGAAAAACATGGTTGAAATCACAAAAGTGAAACAAAAAGAAAAACCTCGACCCGAGGTAGTACAATTACCGACAAAGGATTGGGATGACATGAAAAAGCAGAATGAACGAATCCTGCGTGCACTAAAGAAATGGGATGCAGAAGAAGGGGAAATTGTGGAAGACGAAGATTCAGAATGTGTTCAACTTCGGAGTAGTTCCCCTTTGAAGAAGAAAGGACGCAGAGAAGAAGACAGTACCGTATCTTTTTTGGTGGACAATTCTGATGAAGATTTGGACTACCAAATTGAAAATCTTACCCGTGTGAGATCTTGTGGCGATCAGACAGAGAATCGCAGTGATGAAAATGCTGAAAGTGACACACTGACAGGGATTCAGCAAGATTATGAGGCTGATGAGGAGCTTGGCGATGATATTTCGGAACAGCTAGCCAAAATAGTCAACATGATGGCAAAAGGCAAAATGAACGAAGCAAAAATGAAAGACAAGATTTCGGAACACAAGCGCCCGAAAAACGTCGAACTAAAAGTTCCTCGAGTGAACCATGAAGTGTGGGACACAATGGACCATAACCAGAAAAGTGCAGATTTGCGTACTCAAAGAATTCAACACATTTTGCTTACAGCAGTGAACGCTCTTGTGTGTGCAACGAACGAGTGTGTTGGGGAAAACAAACATTGATGTGAAAAAACAAATGAAATCTCTGACCGATTCAATGGGGCTCATTCTCAAAGCGACTCACGAAATGTCAATGGACAGAAGAGTGTCGATTATGTCCGCACCGCAATTCAACAAGAAATACAAGAAACTCGTTTCTTCAGAAATCCCAGTGACAACAGAACTGTTTGGGGATGATTTGCGATCTGTGTTCGCCTCCATTGATTCGTCGTCCAAGCTTGGCATGGCAATCACTCGGTCATCAAGGGGAGACAAGTTTTTTCCATTCAGAGGTGGCAGGACAAAAAACTGGGACTACGACCAGAGAAGAGGCCGAGGCTGGACACGCGGCCGAGCAAGAGGTTACTATCCACGCTACCGGGGGAGAAGCTTCCGAGGGCAGAACAACACGACATTCAAATCAGCATAAATGAGGATGCACAGCCAGACCTGACCGGTAAGGTACGCTATCCAATAAACAAAAGTGTTCAGATACCATTTATTGCGGGTAGAATACAATACTCTATTGAAGAATGGAGAAAGCTGACATCAGATCCGTTTATTTTGAAAATGGTGCCAGGGGCTGAAATTCCACTGAGGGATTTATCAGAATTAGAAGTAGGAAAAGTGCCTACAACTCAAATCAAAGGTTATCAATTTTCTGAGATGGACAATGAAGTTCAGAAGTTACTGAAAATGAAAGTAATCGAAAAATGTGAAAGTGAAGATGGAGAAATAATATCCCCTGCATTCCTGGTGATGAAACCAGATGGAACATATCGAATGATTCTAAACCTGAAAGAGTTTAATCAGTCAGTGACGTATGAGCACTTCAAAATGGAAAATCTGACGTCAGCTATACGGCTTATGAGAAAAGGGTGTTACATGGCTTCAGTTGACTTGAGGCATGCATATTATTCTGTCTCAATCAAGCCACATTTCAGGAAATTTTTGAAATTCATTTGGAGAGAACAGTTGTATGAATACACCTGCTTCCCAAACGGGTTGTGTAACTGCCCAAGATATTTCACTAAGTTACTGAAACCAGTGTATGCTTGTCTGAGAAAAAGGGTTTTTTTGGTCAGCATCATTCATTGATGATTGCTATCTTCAGGGACAAACTTATGAGAGTTGTCTGCAGAATGTTCAGGAAACAGTACACTTGTTTGAAGCCCTTGGATTTATCATCCATGAAGAAAAGTCAGAACTTACCCCACTCAAAAAGATAAAGTATCTGGGGTTTTGGCTAGATTCAGAAAATATGTCTGTCTGTCTGACTGAAGAGAAAATTCAGAAACTGAAAAATACTTGCAGAAGTGTAAAAAACAGGAAAAGGATTACCATTCGGGAGCTAGCGCAAGTGATTGGTCAGCTTGTTGCTTCATTCCCAGCTGTGCTTTGGGGTCAGTTGTTCTATAGACAACTCGATAAGGTTAAGGTTGAAGCATTGAAAGTGAAAAAAGGGGATTTTGATGCATTGGTAGTTATATCAAAAGAAGCTGAAGAAGAGCTAGACTGGTGGCTACAGAACATAGATTCAGCTTTTTTCCCCATAGAAAGATCTGAACCTGAAATGGTAATAACAACAGATGCCTCCACTTTGGGTTGGGGTGCAGTTTGCCACCCAAAGCAAACAGGTGGCCGTTGGTCTGTTTTAGAAAGAAACAACAATATCAATGTTCTAGAGCTGATGGCGATTGAGCATGCTCTGAAAAGTTTTAGTAAGGATATTGATGGTAAACATATCAAAGTGCTGACAGACAACTCATGTGCGGTGTCATACATTGAAAAAATGGGTGGTTCACATTCTGCAGATTGCAATGATGTAGCAAAACGAATCTGGATCTGGTGTAAAGACAGGAATATTTGGCTGACAGTAGCTCACATTCCTGGCAAGCTAAATACACAAGCTGATGCTCGGTCCAGAAAATTCAATGATAATACAGAATGGATGCTGGACAGACAGATTTTCAAAAGAATCTGTGAGCTAGTTGGAAAACCTGAAATTGATCTTTTTGCATCAAGACTAAATCGCCAGTTGGCAACTTTTGTGTCTTGGCAACCAGATCCAGAATCGTTTGCAGTGGATGCATTTAAGATGAGTTGGACTAACTGGTTCTTTTATGCTTTTCCGCCATTCAGCCTGATTCAGAGGGTCCTGGTCAAACTGGAGAAGGACAACGCAGAAGGGGTTGTCATAGTCCCAGACTGGCCTACAGCAACTTGAGAAAATAGAAGAAAATTTCAAGGACAACAATATGAAGAGGGTGTGGGAGGGTATGAAGATGATGAGTGGGTACACGGGTAAGAAGGGTAGTGGCAAGGGTGGCTCTGTTCCAAGTGACTATGATGTGAACGATCTCAATGCGTTTTACAAACGGTTTGACAGGCATGATTTCAGCCAGACCAGGACTGAACTGACCGATCGACTCGTGAACACTCCTATGAATGAGCAGGGCGAAATCATGTCTGTGACTGAGGAGGATGTTGTGAAACAGCTCAAGAAGTCTAATGCTAAGAAGGCAGCAGGCACGGATGGTATTACACCAAAAGTCCTACATTTTTGTGCTGAGCAGCTTTGCTCAATTCTCACTGTGATTTTCAACATGTCTCTGTCACAGTCAAAAATCCCATCCCTTTGGAAAACATCTTGCATCGTCCCAGTTCCAAAGAAAACCCCGGTCAAAGTGATGAACGACCTGCGACCTGTAGCATTGACTTCTGCTGTCATGAAGGTTCTTGAGCGACTAGTATTAGTGAAGCTTCAGGTGCTTACCGCGGAGTTTATGGATCCGTGGCAGTTTGCATATAGAAAGGGTAGAAGTGTTGAGGATGCCGTTTTACATGTGTTGCACAGTATCTATTCTCATCTGGATAAACCTGGAGCATGTGTTAGACTGATGTTTTTTGACTTTTCTAGCGCGTTCAATACGATACAGCCTCACCTTCTTGCTGAAAAGCTACTGAAGATGAAAATTAGCGTTCCAACTGTATTGTGGGTCACAGACTATCTGACCAACCGACCCCAGTTTGTTAGGGCTGGTACAGTACCATCTAATGGCCCGAACACAAACACCGGTGCTCCGCAGACCGCGCTATCTAGTGTACTGAATACCAACACAGGAGCTCCGCAGGGAACAGTATTGTCACCTTTTCTGTTCTCCCTGTATACTGCTGACTGCAGGAGTTCTCACGGGTCGTGCTTCATCGACAAATTTGCTGACGATACTGGACTTACAGGACAGATTACTGACGACAATGACACACACTACAGACAAGAAGTTAGCAGCTTTGTGGACTGGTGCGACGAGAATTACCTGGACTTGAACACAGGAAAAACTAAAGAAATGATTTTTGACACTAGAAGAAAAAAGGTAGCACACAAGCCTATCGTGATAGCTGGTGTTGAAGTCGAGCAGGTTGAAAGCTATCGCTACCTAGGTGTAGTGATCGACAACAAGCTGTCTTGGCATGCCAACACTGACCAAATCTTGAAGAAAGCGCACACGCGCATGTACTGTCTAAGGAAGCTTAGATCGTTCTCTGTTCGTAATGACATCCTGCAAATGTTCTATCTGTCCACTGTTGGTAGCGTGTTGACATATGCATGTGTGTGCTGGGGGGGTAACCTTAGTAAACAGGATAGTGACAGGCTAGAAAAGCTAGTCAAGAAGGCTGGATCTGTTGTAGGCAGGAAACAAGAGACCATTGAATCAGTTTGCCAGAGACGACTGACTGACCGACTGACCTCAATTTTGGCTGACGAGACACACCCACTGAAACCTGAATTTGACTCTCGACGCATTGACAGGAGTGGTAGACTGAGGGCTATGGTTGCTAGAACGTCACGTTTCCGCAATTCTTTTGTTCCCAGAGCTATCCATGCTTTCAACCAATCACATGTTAGAGGCCTCTATCATGTTTCTCTGTCATAATTATTACTGTACTCTGTTGCTGGGTTATCTGTAAAGTATGTATTTTTAGTAACTGTATTACCGTAGCCCAAATGTGCGGTGTTCTAGTCGACATGTGGTGCTTTGTAAACCTTGTGTGTGCGTGGATGTGGAGGTGGACTCTTGGACGTCTTTTTGTTATTGGAATTATGGTTTTTGTTAAATTGTATTGCTGTTGCTGTTGTTGTGTGAGTGAGTTGTGAGTTGGCAGACTTGACTTGACGGATGACTGTTTGCGTTAGTGAGACTGTGTTTAGTATGCATTCTTATTCTTTTGATTGGAAATGAGTATTGTTACAACATAATTTCCATATGGATTAATAAATTTGAGTTGAGTTGAGTTGAGTATCCTCAACTATTGCGGCTCCTCGTCAGGAAACCTCTTCTGCTACCCAAGGGGAGGACTGTTCTACGTCTGGCCCACGCGCAGACACCACATCCTCTGCACAGCAAGCTTCAGTTGATGGCAGTGATGTTATCAGGGATGCAGTTGAAGCACAAGGAATTCATGGACAAGCTTGCAGCATCATCTGTGCATCATGGAGGGAAAGGACACACAGACAGTATTCCAGCTACTTGTCACGGTGGAAAGTTTTCTGTGTTGAACGGAACTGTGATCCATTTCATGCATCTGTAAAGCAAGTTTTGGAATTTTTGACTGGGCTGTTTAGCCTTGGATTAGGCTACAGTGCTATTAACACAGCCAGGAGTGCTATTTCTGCTGTAGTACAAACAGATGGCAACAAGAAAATGGGAGAACACCCATTGATATGTCGTTTTGTAAGAGGTGTGTTTCAGCTGAGAACACCATTGCCCCGCCAAAAGAACACTTGGGATGTGGCTGTGCTATTGGATTTTTTCAGAAATAGTGAGGACAATAGCAAACTCTCCTTGAAAGAAATAACATTAAAATTGTGTGCTTTACTTTTGATTGTTTCGGCACAGAGAGTGCAGACAATTCATTTATTGAAACTATCATGTGTTCAGTTTTTAAATCAGGGATCATGCAAGATTCATGTAGTTGATAAACTCAAGCATAGTAGACCTGGTTATCACCAAGCGCCAATACATCTCCAAAAGTATGAGGAGGAAAAACAACTGTGTGTTGTAAGCTGTTTAAAAGAATATATTGCAAGGACTGCAGTGGTGCGTGGAGACTGTGACAAACTTATTTTGTGTTATGGACGGCCACATGGGCCAGCATCGAAGGATTCGATAGCTCGTTGGATGAAAGAGGTTTTGGGGTCAGCTGGTGTCCAAGGGTTTACTGCTCATAGCTTTAGAAGTGCTTCCTCATCAGCTATGTTAAAAACTGGTGTATGTATTGATGACATATTAAAATCAGCAGGCTGGTCGAATGCTAAAACTTTCCAGCGATTTTACAATCGACCAATAGTCGATGATTCGCAAAGAGCAGAAAGCCAAAACGTTCAGAGTACCATGTGGAAATTCATGGGCAGGTCAAGTTGTAAGAACTACAAGTAGGCACTTCACTGAAGAAGACAATGGTAGACTGCTAGGAAAGCAGTAAGACTATTATTATCACTGTGGCGAAAGTCTTCATAACTGAAACAATGCATAGATAATGCACTGTAACATGTTTTTGAATAATCAAAGATGCATAGATAATGCACTTAAAACCCAGGCATAGATAATGCACTGGAAAATGTTGAAAATAAAAAAGGCATAATGCACTAAAAACAAAGTTGATGGTGTGGTCTTAGGGATTTTGATGTGAAAGTGAGAAAATGAGGTATGACTGTGAGAAATGTTTGAAAAAACATACTTTGAAGTCTCACATTTCCTGTAGTTTCGGCTATGGAATTAGTAACTTAAACGAGTACTGACCTTGGGAAGACGAAGTTTGAGTGGAATTCCATGAATGTAGTTTACCGGAACGGAAGGATATGTGCCCTTCCCTAGCCTAAGTTACCCGCCCAAGAATATATGAAAATGTTTTTCCAAACTTGTTAATTTTCAGATCATCAGTTGTTTATTCTTTTTTACAACAAACTAGATGATCTGTGCGTTAAAATATGGCTCTTCCGGACATGCGCTCTCTCACATATCCTTCCGTTCCGGTAAACTACATTCATGGAATTCCACTCAAACTTCGTCTTCCCAAGGTCAGTACTCGTTTAAGTTACTAAACAATCAGGGTTCTTGCATGCTTACAGTGTGATCTTTATTGCTATTTTTCATCAATAAACATAATGCCACAGCAAAACATATTTAACCCAATTGTACTTTGTGGGTTTATAATGAGAGTGAAGTTAGGATTTATCTTTTCAAGAAGTAGACTCTGCATCCAAATAATCTAATTTGCAGGCTTAGATTCCCAGTTAGCTAGCACACAAAGAGCACAAAGTGCAGTGACATCTGTGTACAGTACTGAGTAGGGCAACCGAGCTTGACCCATCTGTGCAATTATAAGTTGATCAAAATGCTAATCGAATTGATTGAAAATTAAGCAGATAATACCCTCCTGCTGCATATTTTATGCACACATTTTTGACTCACATGCGAAGCAAAAGTGAGTCTATGTACTCACCCGAGTCGTCCGTCCGTCCGTCCGTCCGTCCGGCCGGCCGTCCGGAAAACTTTAACGTTGGATATTTCTTGGACACTATTCAGTCTATCAGTACCAAATTTGGCAAGATGGTGTATGATGACAAGGCCCCAAAAAACATACATAGCATCTTGACCTTGCTTCAAGGTCAAGGTCGCAGGGGCCATAAATGTTGTCTAAAAAACAGCTATTTTTCACATTTTTCCCATTTTCTCTGAAGTTTTTGAGATTGAATACCTCACCTATATATGATATATAGGGCGAAGTAAGCCCCATCTTTTGATACCAGTTTGGTTTACCTTGCTTCAAGGTCAAGGTCACAGGAGCTCTTCAAAGTTGGATTGTATACATATTTTGAAGTGACCTTGACCCTGAACTATGGAAGATAACTGTTTCAAACTTAAAAATTATGTGGGGCACATGTTATGCTTTCATCATGAGACACATATGATCAAGGTCAAGGTCACTTTGACCCTTATGAAATGTGACCAAAATAAGGTAGTGAACCACTAAAAGTGACCATATCTCATGGTAGAAAGAGCCAATAAGCACCATTGTACTTCCTGTCTTGAATTAACAGCTTTGTGTTGCATGACCTTGGATGACCTTGACCTTGGGTCAAGGTCACATGTATTTTGGTAGGAAAAATGTGTAAAGCAGTTCTTAGTGTATGATGTCATTGCTAGGTTTAGTTATTTGTCATGTAAAGGTCAAGGTCAAGCATGTGAGTCGTATGGGCTTTGCCCTTCTTGTTTCAACAAAGTAACTAATTGTTTACAGGTTCTGGTGTTCATCACAAGACATATTCTTATTTATATTTTTATTTTCAGAAGCCATATACTCAGGATCGTTCCACATCTCATACCTGCATGTGCATACTTCAAAACCATTGAAGAAGTCACACATGAGTAATCATATCATGATCCTTCATATATATTTATTTCAAATTAAATCTTTCATTAAACACCTCCATATGTTACTAATTCATACCAATGTACAACAATACAATTTAGCAACAACAGTATAGAGGAAGACACACTTAACTAATAATCTGCATTCAAAATTATTACAACACTTCTTTCGACACACACACAAACACACATACTGTTTGGAATCATACTGCTAAAGTTGAACGAACACATTTAACAGCAACATGCAAGCATTCATTCTTGTATTCAAGAAACATGCAAGTATACACTCTTCTTTCGTCTTTCAATAGACATTTTCCGAAAAAGACTGTGAGTGTTTATGGAGTAGTTTTATTTCTGGATGGTGAGCCGAGATAAAAAAATAAAAAAAACAACTAAAAAACACACACACATGTTGATCGTATAATAGTGAACAATAATCATAAAGTGCATATTTTGTCAAAGTGTTGGTGTCGGAAATATGCACGAGGGAGCCCACATTCACTGCCAGCATGATAGTTTGACTGCTGATTGAAACAGTTAACACATGATGGGAGTACTCATAAGTTTAGATGTGCAGGTTTTGGAAAGAACAGTGCGTCATATTTATTTGCAGAAAATGTGTATCGGGACTGTGAGGCTTTTCATCACT
The DNA here is from genome assembly GCF_037325665.1 of Littorina saxatilis. NCBI lineage: Eukaryota > Metazoa > Mollusca > Gastropoda > Littorinimorpha > Littorinidae > Littorina > Littorina saxatilis. Next base: position 58,411,746 of record NC_090248.1, on the reverse strand, counting down.
TGCCTGAACATTATTATCCCTTGGCATAATTAAGGTTCCTAAAGGTCGGCGGTCAATAAAACCCTCAGTAGATTTGTTTCCAAACATCGTCAACTGCAGTGTTACTCTTAGGCCTAAGTTGTTTTTTCTCTCACTGGTCCACACTTTTTTTCTGATTTGAAGCACTGTTGTGACCACTGGCTAATCAGCCTGCTGTCCGGTACATTTTGACATGTTGGAGGCCCTCTGATTGAAACAATTTTGTGATAAATCTTGAAAAAGTTGGCCGCTAAGGTAAATCCACTTCCTCTCCACTGTATAGTTCTTGTCCATCAGACTGTTACTGAAACAAACAGTTCAGAATATCATTAGTGCGTATAGTCCTTAAGCCAAAACACTGCAGCTTTTTTCGTTCACCTCTCCATCTACTTATTTGTTTTGCTTTTGTACGTAGTACACTCACTCTCTTATCACACAGAGTTTCTCAAATAAAAAAAGAAACAAAACTAAAAACAGAGGAAACAAGCAAACAAACACCACCACAACCAAGAAGAAGAACAACCTAGCTGAAGACAAGCTGTTTTGCATAAACGCAAACATGTGCATAACTCAAAATGGTAATTAGACAGGTAATTAATCTAAATCAGGTAATTAATCATGTCTAAAAGTCAATTCCTAGAAGTGTGTAAATAGTCAAAGCTCTAACTAAAAATGTAAAATAAAAATGTATCACTAGAAAACACACACACACACACACACACACGCACGCGCGCGCGCACACACACACACACACACACACACACACACACAGATGATCTTGTATTTTCTGATAACATGTCCTAATTAAACCATTGAAGAATAGGTGTCTGAACTTACTCAGAGATGAAGAGTTGACCTTCTGTTGTTATTCCTCAAGAGATTAGTTCTGCTCATGCATGTCGCCTCGGGTTTTCCGTGTTCGGCCTGCATGCAGTTCCCCAAGCATCCGCTGTGTAAACGGATGTCTCTTTGTTACGTCTGTAGCTCCACTAGTCCAGGCATCTTAGCCACTTTAGTGAAGGGAACGTTGAAGTGACAATGACTAGGTTTAAAATGTCCCTTATCAGAAAGTTCAACCTCATTCGTTTGATGTTTATTAAGCACATTTTCATATAAAGTTGGCGCTTCATACGGAAAAATGGCTTTGAAATTGACCCAAATCCTTCTTTGGGCTCTGTAAATGTCGTTTGGGGGTATGGTTGTAAAATGGTATCTACTGGTCACCCCAATGTATAAACTGAAAACTATTTCTGCACCAGAACACGCAGAAAGGATTGTATCTGCCTGATGTCTGATGCTTTTCAAAATCCCCAACCACTAACACCTTCAAAACGGACTTTAACTGACACTGTTGTTTTTCCCTATATAATCCTTACTATTTTTCCGAGACGTCGTCGTGTTGTGTATTTAGCTTGCCACAACCTCATACATGGTCCTAAAAGTTAAAGTTGAAGAAAATACTAAAGATAAATGAAAAAGCTGACGCAGTGTCATTCGCACCGTGAATCCCCCCATGGGAACATACTAAAGTCTGGTTCCAAATAGGCTCAATTTCCTTCTATTTCTTTGTATTTCTGCCTCGTAGGGGTAGGGGTGTTCAAACCAAAGGCACCTTTAAACCAAAATTCAAATCACACATCTTACAATACTAAGACACTCAGCAGTAAAAGGGTGTCTGCTGGTAAAAAATTCCAAACAATCCTAAAAGTACTTCACTACTAAAAGTGCTTTTAAAAAGAGCCGTTATTTTTCCCTCTATATTCAGTATTGTGTTTTCTGCGAACATGTAGTCTATTTAGATGGTTGTCGCGTGCACTTGAGTTGCTAAAGCGTTTTCAGTTGGGCATATGTCGAAAAGCAAAGAATTAGCCCTTTGAAAACCATCAGAACTGTCACACAAAAATAACATTTACCTATCTCACCAACTGACCAAACATAGGGCTTTTCCTTATGTATTATGTATTGTCGTGTTTTTTGTAGCATACTTGTGAAAACAGCCACCACTGTTGTAAATGATACTTTAAAGAGCATTATTTCATTTTTACAGTTGAAGGACAACCTGGACTGCCGTATATTACAGCTGTTTTACAATCAGCCAAAATTTTCTTAACAAACGTATGTTAAGAACAACTCCCATAGTGAAATTGAAGGAAAACAAATTGAAAATCCCCCTGCCATAGAGGAGCTAAAGAATCAACAATAAACGACTGCATGGATAGCTTGATGCACGAATGCATTGCGGACATGTTTGTCTCCAACCAAGAGAAAGTTCCAAAAAATCCCTTTTGTGCTTCTTATTATACAGTGACGTCAAAGACAGCCTTTTCTGCTGTTCATACATTCAGGGGTTATGGTTACACTAAACGACGTAGTTGTAGCCATACTGCCATCCAGATTTATTTTTTCCTTGCGAGCAGTCACAGGGTGTTTGTGCTGTCTGCCAACCGTTAGATGACCCCGCCCAAGTCTGTTAAGGGACCGTTTGACCGTTATAGAACGCGTCTTTTTGATTTTTTGGCACAGTTGGAAACGGTTGATTTTTATCCCTACCATTGTTTCCAAACATTATATAGGAATGTTTTGTGAACAACGGATAATAGCCGCTACTCGCATGTGTAGCAAAAGTGAGCGTACATACTCACCCTGGTCGTCCAGCCGTTGTCCGTTGCCCGTCTTTATCTGTCTGTACTGAACATTACCTTTGGATATTTCTCCAACGCTATGAAGTGAAGAAACACCAAATGTTGCAAAATGTTGTATGACCCCAAGAGCTCAAAAAAGATACTTGAGAACCTTGACCTTACCTTAAGGTCAAGGTCACAGGGAGAATGAATGTGGTATAAAAACTGCAAAATTTCACATTGTGCCAGTTTTCTGGAAAACAAATTAAAAACAGCGGGCTTAGTTTTGTATCGTATACAAGAAAAAGAAAGCCTTATCTTCTGATACCATTTTGGTTGACCTCGCTTCAATGTCAAGGTCAGAGGAGCCCTTCAAAGTTGAATTGTAGACATATTTTGATGTGAGCTTGCCCCTTTAACTTTACTATGGACGATATCTCTTACAAACTTAAACACTGAGTGGGCCTTTGTTAGAATTTCATAGTGATCCACATCTGGCCACATGTCGTCAGTGTCAAGGTCACATTGACCCCTATCAAAAATGTGACCAAGACGGGTAAAGAAATCACTATTTAAAAGTGACCATGTGTCTTGATAAAAAGTGTTAAAAAGCACCATTATCCTTTGTATAATTATGTTGAATTACTGGTCTTATGTTCAGTGACCTTGGCCCTTGACTTTGGGTCAAGGTCATATGTATTTTCGTAAGAGAAATGTGTAAAACAATTTGTATCGAATGATGCTATTGACAGTTTCAATTGTTTGACCTTGAATTTCGAGGTCACATAAAGGTGAAAGTCATGTAAAGGATACAGTTAGCATGTTTCAATGTATATTTTATGAACCAGCTGTAAGACAAGTCCTACGGGCCTAACGCTTTCTTGCATTGAAATGCCTTTTCTCTTTTGCCTTCTTCTACGGTACCCCTTGGTTATAGAGGATCCAGCTCTGTATACTTGGTTTTACTAAGTGCCTGTCTATAACAGCGAAGGGTGAATGTCGTAAACCAACTCACTGCGCACAACTTGCTTCAAGGTCAAGGTCACAGGGGACATAAAATAATGTTGTTCAAAAACAGTAAATTTTCACATTTTCACAATTTTCTCCCACGTTATTGAGAATGACGACCTTAGCTACAAGTGTTATTTAGGTCAAAGCAAGCCCTATCTATTGATACCAGTTTGGTTGACCTTGCTTCAAGGTCAAGGTCACAGGGGACCTTCAAAGTTGGATTGTATACATGTTTTGAAGTGACCTTGACCCTGAACTATGAAAAAAATCTTTCAAACTTCATAATTGTGTGGGGCACATGTTATATACTGATATTGAGCCACATTTAGTCACATATCATCAAGGTCAAGGTCACTTTGCCCCTTATGAAATGTGACTGAAACGGGCAATTGAATCACTAAAAGTGACAATGTCTCTTTGTAGAAAGTGCCAATAAGTATGTTTATGCTTCCTATGTCTTGAATTGATAGCCTTGTGATGTGTGACCTTTGATGATCTTGACCTTGGCCAAAGGTCATGTGTAATTTGGTAGGAAAAATCTGTAAACCAGTTCTAATAGTGTACAATGTCCTTGCCAGCTTCAGTTGTTAGACCTTCACCTTCAAGGTCACCTGAAGGTCAAGGTCACTTTAAGACAAAGGTCAAGCATGAGAGTCGCATGGGCTTTGCTTTGTTAAGATTTTTTACCAAGAGACATGGATTTCTTTACCCGGCTTGGTCACATTTTTCATAGGGGTCAATGTGACCTTGACCCTAACGATATGTGACCAGATGTGGCTCACTATGAAATTCTAACAAACGCCCCACTCAGTGTTTAAGTTTGTAAGAGATATCGTCCATAGTAAAGTTAAAGGGGCAAGCTCACATCAAAATATGTCTACAATTCAACTTTGAAGGGCTCCTCTGACCTTGACATTGAAGCGAGGTCAACCAAAATGGTATCAGAAGATAAGGCTTTCTTTTTCTTGTATACCATACAAAACTAAGCCCGCTGTTTTTAATTTGTTTTCCAGAAAACTGGCACAATGTGAAATTTTGCAGTTTTTAGACCACATTCATTCTCCCTGTGACCTTGACCTTAAGGTAAGGTCAAGGTTCTCAAGTATCTTTTTTGAGCTCTTGGGGTCATACAACATTTTGCAACATTTGGTGTTTCTTCACTTCATAGCGTTGGAGAAATATCCAAAGGTAATGTTCAGTACAGACAGATAAAGACGGGCAACGGACAACGGCTGGACGACCAGGGTGAGTATGTACGCTCACTTTTGCTACACATGCGAGTAGCGGCTATTATCCGTTGTTCACAAAACATTCCTATATAATGTTTGGAAACAATGGTAGGGATAAAAATCAACCGTTTCCAACTGTGCCAAAAAATCAAAAAGACGCGTTCTATAACGGTCAAACGGTCCCTTAACAGACTTGGGCGGGGTCATCTAACGGTTGGCAGACAGCACAAACACCCTGTGACTGCTCGCAAGGAAAAAATAAATCTGGATGGCAGTATGGCTACAACTACGTCGTTTAGTGTAACCATAACCCCTGAATGTATGAACAGCAGAAAAGGCTGTCTTTGACGTCACTGTATAATAAGAAGCACAAAAGGGATTTTTTGGAACTTTCTCTTGGTTGGAGACAAACATGTCCGCAATGCATTCGTGCATCAAGCTATCCATGCAGTCGTTTATTGTTGATTATTTAGCTCCTCTATGGCAGGGGGATTTTCAATTTGTTTTCCTTCAATTTCACTATGGGAGTTGTTCTTAACATACGTTTGTTAAGAAAATTTTGGCTGATTGTAAAACAGCTGTAATATACGGCAGTCCAGGTTGTCCTTCAACTGTAAAAATGAAATAATGCTCTTTAAAGTATCATTTACAACAGTGGTGGCTGTTTTCACAAGTATGCTACAAAAAACACGACAATACATAATACATAAGGAAAAGCCCTATGTTTGGTCAGTTGGTGAGATAGGTAAATGTTATTTTTGTGTGACAGTTCTGATGGTTTTCAAAGGGCTAATTCTTTGCTTTTCGACATATGCCCAACTGAAAACGCTTTAGCAACTCAAGTGCACACGACAACCATCTAAATAGACTACATGTTTGCAGAAAACACAATACTGAATATAGAGGGAAAAATAACGGCTCTTTTTAAAAGCACTTTTAGTAGTGAAGTACTTTTAGGATTGTTTGGAATTTTTTACCAGCAGACACCCTTTTACTGCTGAGTGTCTTAGTATTGTAAGATGTGTGATTTGAATTTTGGTTTAAAGGTGCCTTTGGTTTGAACACCCCTACCCCTACGAGGCAGAAATACAAAGAAATAGAAGGAAATTGAGCCTACTTGGAACCAGACTTTAGTATGTTCCCATGGGGGGATTCACGGTGCGAATGACACTGCGTCAGCTTTTTCATTTATCTTTAGTATTTTCTTCAACTTTAACTTTTAGGACCATGTATGAGGTTGTGACAAGCTAAATACACAACACGACGACGTCTCGGAAAAATAGTAAGGATTATATAGGGAAAAACAACAGTGTCAGTTAAAGTCCGTTTTGAAGGTGTTAGTGGTTGGGGATTTTGAAAAGCATCAGACATCAGGCAGATACAATCCTTTCTGCGTGTTCTGGTGCAGAAAGAGTTTTCAGTTTATACATTGGGGTGACCAGTAGATACCATTTTACAACCATACCCCCAAACGACATTTACAGAGCCCAAAGAAGGATTTGGGTCAATTTCAAAGCCATTTTTCCGTATGAAGCGCCAACTTTATATGAAAATGTGCTTAATAAACATCAAACGAATGAGGTTGAACTTTCTGATAAGGGACATTTTAAACCTAGTCATTGTCACTTCAACGTTGTTCTCTAATATGCCTGGACTACACTGGATATGAGGCTTCTTGTAAAGTTCTTCTGCAATTTGCTGTTCCAGCACTATCAGTCATCAATGTAGAATACTCCACCTGCAAAAGTGCCAATACCCCTAAAATTATGTGTCAAATAATTAACTTCTGATTCATAATGTAGATCTACACCCGATAGCCGAAATTGTGTGACTGGACAACTGATGTGTAAACCTGATGAAATATAATCTGTAGTTGGTATCACTCGATAATTGCTGCTTCCATATTCAGCTATGAATCTTTAAATTACAATTTAAAACGGATTTACCCCTCCCCTTCGCTTTTAAAAATCACATCAATCTGAGAGAGGAAACATAAAATCCCCTAACTTGTCATTTGCTTCTGGTCGTTAGATCTAAATTACAACTGAACTAGGTGCACAGACTGAGTTTGAGATCTACTTGAATGAGTGAGCTGCCATACCCACGCTACCCAATCTCTCTCTCTCTCTCTCTCTCTCTCTCTCTCTCTCTCTCTCTCTCTTTCAAATAACCTGCTGAAGGGTTGGGGATACATGTGTTTGGGATTATCTATTCGAAAATTCGCTCACCTTCACATGTGGACTCCGTTACGTCTTCAGCAGAACATGGTCAAAACCATGCGTCATATGTTTCGTGACGTTCAACAACAGGCTTTGAATGAGTTCATCGGCAGTAAACAAACAATTCTCTCATCTCTGCTCGTGGTTGAAACACAACCACAATCCCTGACAAAACAGATTTTCCAGTTTTCGAAAACTATCCGAAGACTTGATGCACTGGTCACACTGGCCGAATCAGCTATATATTTTCTCTGGTGAATCCATGGTTTCCAACTCCATCACAAGGATGATACAATCTAAATTTATGTTTGCATCCTATTATCTGGAAGTTGCAAGAAGAATCAAGGAATAGGAAAGTTGGTGGTGAACAGACAGATCGACTGACGAACGCCGCAGACAACTTTTTAATTATGCCTGGTCACGGGGTCACATGCGCAGAAAACATGCGCAACCTGTCTGTCGTTGTAGCTCCCCTATGTGGGAGTGGGATAGAGATCCCTTTTCAACCAACAATCTCCCGCATATACACTACCCCTGAAGCACAAGACAGTTTCACAATCACTCAACTTTACTGTACACTCATCCCACAAACAATACTACACATCACTAACAAGCAAATCACATATACAACAAAACACACACACACACACAAAATACTGAAGTCTAGAATCAGGAGAAAAAAAACCAATTCTGGAACAACAACAAAAATATAACAATCTTGAAAACAATCCCAGAAAAATCTAAGTACCCCCCAAGTGTGTCAGTAATGCAAACAAGTACAGACGCCAAGCCTCTTCCAATAGACTGCTTTGCCACCTGCAATACAAGAATGGACTAAATAGGCTCCACCTGCAACGCAAGATTGGACTGAATATGCAATCAGCAAAATTTCAAGCAAACATGGCAATCACATAAATCAACAAGTCATAAACAAGATGACTACAAGAAAAGAACCCATGAATGTTCAGTCTTTCTTGATTCGGCGTAACTTAATCAATCACACTGACTGTAATTATCGACAGTTCATAGTTCCGCACAGTTTCACACTAAGTGAAGGCGATGACGACTATTCGGTTGGTGTACACTGTTCTTGTTTAGCTACTAAAGGAGAAGTACTGATATTGCTGGATACAAAGATAAAGTTTCAGCTAGGCAAAAGATATACCAGCCAGGACACAACACCCGACTGCGTGAAGTAAGACCGGGCAGGAAGCTTGGCGGAAGTAGTGTCGAACAACCACCACCGTGCTTCTGACCCCAACCGAAGACAACACGCTGTCCCAGGCGTTACCGCACTCAGTACACCAACTCAGCGGTCGCAGCCCTGAAGCCACCTCTCCCAGCAAAACTCAATAACGGGCACTGGAAATGAATGAAGGCTAAGTTAAGCTACTAGCCTGAAATTCATAACACCATAATCTAGATAGACAAGTACCTACAAGTTCACTTGGTTGACAATCCCTTTGTCAACAAAAAACAACAAAGTCAGGATTTTGAAACCCACAACAATCATCTTGCAAAAAATTACAAACACCATTATCAAAACTCCTAGTCCTGCTTTTGTTCAAAACCATACTCGGTTTGATGCAAGGGAAACAACCGTGTTATTCTCAAATGGTTTAGTTTCCAAGACAAGTCAAACCATACAGGAATTTTCCTGAGTCACAGTAACAGAATTTACTCCAACTGTTAGCGTACGTTTTCATGAGAACACTACCGAAACAGAATTCGCCTTCCTTGCCAAGCAAAAGTTTTAATGAACAAAAAGACAGGACTGCGAGTTTTACCTCCAAGAAAAATGCACGCAAAATCAAAATGGCGGCTCGCAACCATGTGCGGACAATTACACGTCTGGTCAAAAATCGTACGTTAAACAACATTGAAACGAGATATAATATCCCTCCTACATCATAAAATTCCAAGGAGTTAAAGTCGCGACTAATCATGTTACTCCCTTCTGGGGCAACCAACATCGCAGCACCACGTGGAACTTGTGTTTGACGGCGGCCCAAAAAACCGACAACAAAAACTACTCCACTCGTGGTGAGAGGATAGATAGCGTTGAAAAATATTATACAGTGCTATAGAGAAGATCAGTTACTGCACTAGCATGCATTCTCTCGCGCACGTGCTCACAAGAATATTTCTCCCCATATCCCAACGACAAAAATTAAACACAAATGAGAAAAACAACTGAACGCAACATTCATACGCAAAACTCAACCACGCCAGACAAAGGTAAAGAACAACTAACCTTGCTGCCCGAGGAAAATTCGACACTCAGCCCTACGTTTCACGGAACACATCAAGCGAAACACCACGCAGTCAAACAAGACTGACAATGGTAGGCCATCAGAGACACAATCGAGCGTCCACTGATTTGGTCGGAGGGAAAGACCCCGAACAAGCATGTGTGTCGCCTTTTTATACTAGGATCATAATACCGGAATCTACTCAAACGACCCGGAACGATCCCAATAACAGAAAACAACCCCAACAAGACTAGAATTTACGCAGTTACTTCCCCTACACCGTAAACTCGCAATGTCCAGTCAGTTCAGTTTGTGACACAGCCCCCACCTAAGTCGAAAACACCGTTTGAGTACAAGACATACTTAGTCACTATGTACAACTGACAGCCGCACGATTCCCATTCGTCGAGCTCGACGATGATTCTTGGATCAGTTTAGCCTCACGTTTCGCCTCTAGATGCTCAAAAGCGATCTCAGCTGCCTTCATCGCCGTCTTCGGTTTTTTCTCGAACACATAAGAAGCCAAGTCAGACGAGAGAGTACCCATCAACTGCTCCTTCAATACTAAGTCAAGGATTTCGTCATAAGTTTTCTTGCAGCCTGACAAATCCACCCACCTCTGCAGGAAAATCTCAATGCGCTTGAGAAACTGCTTGAATGACTCATCTGGTTGCTTCCGGGATTCACGAACAAGCATGTGTGTCGCCTTTTTATACTAGGATCATAATACCGGAATCTACTCAAACGACCCGGAACGATCCCAATAACAGAAAACAACCCCAACAAGACTAGAATTTACGCAGTTACTTCCCCTACACCGTAAACTCACAATGTCCAGTCAGTTCAGTTTGTGACAGTCGTCTGCTGCAATCTCGGTTTCTGATAACTTCACTACTTCCGTTCGGTCTAGAGCAACGAAGAGAGTTTTACCTTGTAATAGTAGTAGTCCTGAGAGCGCACAGGCCCCGCCCACTTTGATCCCGACCCGATCGTGACGAGTGCCTGTGCTGGCGGTAAAAAGCCACCAAACCAGCAAACTGTGCAAGCAGTAACGACGGTTTGCTGGTACCGCCCACCTGCATGACACCAAAACATCCAGCCAATTACAAACCTCTAGCAAGTCACCCAATGTGCTCTTACCGGATGGTTGCATCAATTGTACTGCTACGTCCTGGGCAAATGGCCACCCCCTGTTTGTACTCAGTTCCCTTCAAACTGACATATTTAGCTCTACAAATAATAAATGAAACATTAGTTTGTGTATATAAATGAATGGAGAGTATAACTTTATCATAAAACGGTACTTATCAACGTGCATTTTCAGAAAATGATCGAGGTTTCTCGAGGGCGTACACATAAAATTATCACTCCTTTAGTAGTAAATACGTATTTAAAAAAAATTCGCGCGAAAGAAACATTACACATTTTGTGCACAGGTTCCTCTAAGCAATATGGACACATCTGTGCAAAGAAAAAAGGTGGTTGACGTATTAACTTTTTTTTTAGAATTTTTTTTACCGGGGGTTGTCAAGTACGATTTTGCGAAAAACACTGCGATTCTTAACATGATCCCAACTGACATATTTAGCTCTACAAATAATAAATGAAACATTAGTTTGTGTATATAAATGAATGGAGAGTATAACTTTATCATAAAACGGTACTTAGGCCTAAAAAAAAAATAGGTGTGGTTACGGTAACCCGACCTACCCTAATTTTAGGGGCCGAACCTATAACTTTTTATTGCATTTGTCACAAAAAAATTTTTAAAAAAACGAGTGCAAAAAACGCAATGAAAGCGAAAGCGCCCGAGTCGCACACTTATTTCCCTGTCAAGTAGGTTTAATTTGTACACATTAGAAAAAAAGTTAAAAAAAAAAAAAGTGATTGCCTACCTACCTACCCTATTTTTTTGGCTATGTTACCGTAACCACACCTATTTTTTTTTTTGGCCTTATCAACGTGCATTTTCAGAAAATGATCGAGGTTTCTCGAGGGCGTACACATAAAATTATCACTCCTTTAGTAGTAAAAACGTATTTAAAAATTCGCTCGACAAAAACATAACTAAACTTGAACACAGCTAAGTTCACTGTATACATATACAATACCTGTAAACAAAATAAGTTGTTGCCTTATTGTCTGCTTCACAATTATTCCCGTACCAACCCCACCCCCATTATCTTGACTGACAAAAATGATAAAAAGAAATAATTTGGGAGCGCTGTAGGTCAGTTGGTGGAGCGCTGGACTTGTGATACATGAGTTTGAATCAGGGTGAAGGGTTGGGGGTCGGAACATTTGTGTGCAAAGTTTCATGAAGATCTGTCCAGTAAATGTCTATGAATCGCACACCACACACACACACACACATATATATACTAGCAGTTAAGCCCGGCTTCGCCCGGGAGTAAGCGGAGCCCTGTAGCAATTTAAGACGCTCGCTATCCCATTATCATTAGCTTTACCTCCTTTGTTTGGATACAAAAAAAAGAGTTATCTCCCTTACCTTCTAGAAATTTCCGGAACTGTCCAGTTAATTTTTCTTTCTTCATTTCTTCCCCTCATAGGAGCAATAGCGAGTCTCTAATATCACTGGCATGATGTGCTTGCTACAGGTGAACAGTAGGCACTGAACTGGTCTTGCACCATATAGGCTGTATTCAATAAATGGGAGGTCCATAATCTGAGAAAGGAAACAATGAATCAAGAAACTAAAACCCAGGTGCACACAGACAGACAGACACTCTCTTTTATTTATATGTATAGATAGATAGAATGATATATATATATATATCCCATGGCCTCCCTTCTTTGTCTCTGTTACTTCAGTATGGGTATATATGTTGTATTTTTATAGCTCAATAAATACATCATGGACTCCAAAAAATATATGATAGTGCAGATTCCGATTTGGGCAAAGGACTACTTTCCTCCCGACCTTTGACCTCGCGCCGAACAATGTGACACATTTGTATGAAGTTCTAAAATCGTATTGCACGGCTCAGAAAACCATATCAGTTGCACGCAAAAATGAATCTCAGAACTGATCTGATGTATGAGATGCAATAAGCAAAAGTTTCTTTCATTATGAAAGCAATGCAGGTCGAAAAAAACGAACATTCAACTTACAAGATAACCAGATGCAAGCGAACCAAAACAAAAACACAAGTACCCTCCCTTGCATCGTTAGCAGACGACTTTTGAGAATCTGTCGGTAGTGTGTTTTGGTGTGCGCCTTCAGCTATCAAACATCGGCTGTTTCACGTGTTTTGCGAGCAAGTCTACTCTTTTGCCTGGCTCTGCAGTAAGTCCACATATTTTTCCGTAATCCAGTCATATTCCTTCAAAATGCAATCAATCGGCGGTAACAGACGTGTCGGTCGCGTTTTCCTCATACCCATACCAGTTTAAGTTCATCCATGCAAACACACTCGCAAAACAGTTTATCACGTAGATACATTTCAAATAGGGAGCAAATGGTTAAATCTAAACCTACATATTTGTTCCCTAAAATTTGCTTCTCTGTCAATAAGCCTAATTACACACGTTCGAGAAAAACAACGTAGAATCGATTCTGAATCGAGTAAGCCAAATGGGTCCCAAACCCGTTTCGCCCGTTCTGCCGACCTGAAACGCAAAACAAAAGAATTGTGCGCTTCAACTAAATTAATTTCTATTCGACTTCATTACTTTCTTGCAACTTATGAACCTTTACTTAAAGCTTTTAAATGGTCTGAAAGTAGTGTTACCGCGTACTTATCGATGCACTCATTCGTTTTATTTTTTCAGCGACGGTCACTTAGTTTAAGGTTGCAAAAGGGCTAAGTCTCGCTGGCAACAGTTTTACCCTGCACAGATCGCAACAGTGCCGCTAGTAGTCTACACTTTGTGTTTGATGGTAGAATGGGATATACAGATTACAACACTCGTGGTTTTTTATATGGCTTGTATTTCAGTCAAGACCCAGCGGGAATATCAATCGAGAGCCACTCGCCAGAGGCTCGTGTCTCCCGATGATATTAATCCGCTGGGTCTTGACTGAAATACAAGCCATATAAAAAACCACTCGTGTTGTAACCTATACATATATAAAACATAAGAAATTGTGAAAGAAACAATTGAAAGTCAGCAGAGACTTTCTTCCGAGATTTGTTAAAATCTCTTAGCAGAGATAGAGAGAGAAATAAGTATCCCTTCACAGACAGCCTATTGGGAGCATCAGACCCTCCTCAAGGGGAACCGAGATTTACAGAGCACAGTCCTTTTGTGGGGGACGTATCGCAAGGTAATCTAGTCCTGAGGAGGACCATTGTATTTGTACCTAGACCAGACACGTGTTTCGACATTATTGTGTCTCATCAGTGGTCAGGTGGTATTGATGGCGAGAGTTGTCAACCCATGGTATCCAACTAAGAAGCAAACCATTCTCTGAATGGTAGCTTCTGTTGGCATGGGAGACTACCCTCATCTGACAACCCCAAGAGGATATCTGTGAAGGGAAACACTTTGATTTAAGGCCAAAGTGTAGAATTGATATTTATTAAGAAAGAATTTAGAAATTTAGACAAGTTTTAACCAAGAAATTAGGTTAAAACAAGGGAAATTTGAAAAAGCCTAAAGGGAGGTAACTCTCTACCAGCCTGCAGATCCAGAAATGGATACGCGAACAAGTTAGATCTAATTTTGAAAAGGTTAAACAGGAAAAGCGGTCAACTTTTCACTGCTGTTCAACACAGGACTTGGTAGAGAAGAAGTTTTCTGCTTTATTCAATTGGATCGCTTTAAAGGCGATGCAACTTTCACGGTGACCACATTATAAAACATAAGAAATTGTGAAAGAAACAATTGAAAGTCAGCAGAGACTTTCTTCCGAGATTTGTTAAAATCTCTTAGCAGAGATAGAGATATATATACACACCAGGGTAGATCAGTTAGTTTGTAAGGGGGGTGTTTTTAGAATTCAAGAGTGTAAATCGAGGTCGCAGAGCGCCCGAGACTGATCAAGGGGCATACACTCCCCCCCCCCCCCCACCGCACCCACCCCACCCCCTCTCCTCAACCCAAGAAAAAAAAAATCGCACGTAAAATCCATTACACAATTTGAGCACATGTTTCTCTAAGCTATATGTCCACAACTGCAGACAGACATAAAACGTTGTTTTCTTATTCATTTTTTTTATAAGAGTTTTGTCAGTTTTGGGGGGTACCGGGTGGACACATATGACCTTACAGAAAACACTGTAATTCGTAACGTCATCGTAACTGACATTTTTATCTTTAGAAAAGACCAATAAAACATTACTTTGTGTATAGTTAAAAGAATGGAGAGTATCACTTTATTATAATACGGTACTTATCAATGTGCATGCCGAAAATTATCCAGGATTGGCGAGAGCGTACACAACAATTATCACTCAAAAACGCTGTAACACAAAATTGGCTCGACAGATCATAAACAAATTTGAACACAGCTAACTTCACTATATACCGTTGCAATACCTAAGAAAACCATAACGTGTTTCCTTATTGCTTACTCCACAATTATCCCCGCACCACCCCCACCCCCATATCTTGACTGACAAAAATTGATGAAAACATTCATTTGGGAGCCCAGTAGGTCAGGTGGTAGGGAGAAGTGTGCAGAGTTTCATAAAAATCTGTATAGTAGTTTTCTCTGAAACGCAATACAAACACAAACACCCAAACACTTGGTGCCTTTAGTGCACCGATACCCCCTGCCAACCCCTCCCCCCCCCCCCCCGATCCAATACCACCCCCCTCCACCACCCGCCCACCCCACTAATCACAAACACACACACACACACACACACACACACACACACACACACACACACACACACACACACACACACACACAAGTTTGTAAGATGAGTGTCAGTATTTATAAATCAAGAGTGTACATCGAAAACGCGAAGAAAACCAGACTGTTTTAATTTAGTGGTAAAAACGTTATAACACAAAATGTCATCACAAATTATAACCACATTTGAATACAGATAAGTTCACTGATCACAATACCTTTAAAAAAAATTTTTTTAAGCGTTTCCTTTTTTTCTTACTCAAAAATGTTTCCCGCCCCACCCCATATCTTGGCTGAAAAAAGGTGAAGATACAAATCATTTGTGAGCCTAGCAGGTCAGTTGGAAGAGCACTGACCCAAGTGTTTGAATGCGGGTGAAGGGGTGGGGGTCAGAAAACTTGTTTGCAAGGTTACATAAACATCTGTCCCGTAGTTTTGCCTGAATCGCACTACAAACAATTAGTGTCCTTAGTGCCCCGGCGCAATCCCAACCCACCAACCACCCCCCCCTCCCCCGCCCGCCCTCGTCAACTTTTGATCACACACACACACACACACACACACACACACACACACACACACACACACATACTCACACACACACACACACACACACACACACACATTGACACACACAAACACGCGCGCGCTTTCAAGCGCACACACAAATTGAGTGAGTCTTTGCTAGCCACTGCTTGTACAGTGGTCGCCGGTTAATATGACCACTTTGGGACCGGGTTAAAATGGTCATAATAAGCGGCTGGTCATATTAACCGATGTTAGAGAAAACGACTAAAAAAAAAATCGCAAAACGAAACATTTTTGTGTAATTAATAATTGTAAGAAAATGTGTCTGTTCGAGACGTATGTGCTGTCCGGCAAAGCTCTGAAGTAAATCCCGGTTTCATCAGCATTGTAAATTTCCGATGGGGCATAATCTGCGAGCAGATTCGGAAGGACGTCGTCTTTCCATGTCTTAGCAGCATCAAAATCGGCGTCTTGGGCTTCACCGTGAATTTTATGAAATGTCAAGCCGTTGCGAACTTTCCAACGAGAAAACCTTCCATCGGTTGGTTTGAATTCAGTGTGTCCGAGAGCCGTAACCAATTCTTCTGCTTTTGTAAACAACAATGGTCCATGAATTGGCGCGTTCTTTGCTCTCATCTTCTGGAACCACTGAAAAAGACCATCTTCCACATCTTTGTCTTTTCCATGTCGTAGGCGCTTTCGTTGCGGTGAATCCTGCGTTGCGCACTCCTTCCTCACGCTGTCTTCATTCTTGAGAATGTTTGTCAAAAATCCTCTGTTGACGCCCAACTGTGCAGCACTCTCACGCATACTACAGGATGGTAGAGCTTTAAATTTGTCAATAAGTTCTAGCTTTTCCTCGGCTGTACGATCTTGGCGTTTTCGTTTCGACATTGTTTCCTCTTGAATCAGACTGAAAGATTGGTTGGCTCGTGCTCTGTTTGCCAAAAAAAGAGAGAATAATGTTCGTGATCACTTTAGATTTATTCACGGGAAATAATGAAAAGATCGCACGCTTTTTTGCCTTTTTTATGACGCTCAGTCTCGGGGAAGAAAAGAGAGAATAATGATCGCGACATTAGAGATCACTGAGCACTGAGCACTGATCACTTTAGTTTCATTCACGAAAAATAAAGAGAATATCGCACGTCTTTTTGCCTTTTTCAAAAAATCGTATGTATTTTTCCCCCCCGAGTGATTTCAAACTGAAAAAGATGTGAACTTGTTGCCATTTTCTCGAAACAATGTGGCCATATTAAGCGGCGTTGTGGTCATATTAAGCGGCTTTTTCTAATACATAACAAAGAAGGACAATTCCGGACCGGGTAAAATTGGTCATAATACGCGGCTGGTCATATTAACCGCGGTCATATTAACCGGCGACCACTGTACTAAAACGCTGAAATCCACCTAACAATGAAAAAAAAAAATAGAAAAGAAAACACTTTTCTATAACGCGAGTCATGATTTACAGCTCAAACCGATTTACAATTCCAACAAGAAAATTGGTTGATTAAAATCAACATGGCCGAAGCAATGTTTTCATAAAAGAAGCGGTATTGTACGGGCACATGTTGAATTTGGGTGAAGTGAAGAAAGGGGAAAAATGAAGATTTTGGGTGGGGTTTTTTGGCCAAATTTGTCCTGACAACTTGAAACTGTAAATCTTGCCGAAAAGTACCATCTTTGGGAGAGGTACTTAGGGTTCTCTGGGCTGCCTACTGCATTTGCCGGGTTTGGCAGACCCTTGATTTTTTACCCCCCCAAGTCCAAAAAAGGTGAGAAATATTCATAACAAATTCAGTTTTGGGTCTTTTTCAAATCTGTTTGATGCATCTTTTCTGTGACCATTGTGGCTATGCACTGACACACAAAAAAGTGGAGAAAGGGGAGAAATGAAGATTTTGTCTTACTACACAACAGTCAGGGATTAGGGTTACATGATTGTTTACATGTACATTGTCAAGAGGTCAAAACAAATTTTAAAAGCTGTTGGACACTGCACTAGTGTTGCTCTAATCAAGGCGAGTCTGGAACAATAGGTCCACCCCACCAAAAAGTCAACATGGAATTAGTTATGATTTTTTTTAGCCTTTTTGCTTGGGTACGGCCAAGTCAAAAAGGTGAGAGGGGTTACAAATAGTCATAACAAGTTCAGTTTGGGGTCTTTTTCAAATCTGTTTGATGCATCTTGTCTGTGACCATTGTGGCTATGCACTCAAAATCAAAAAAGTGCAGAAAGGTGACAAAGGAAGATTTTTCCTTCTTACAAGACAATGTGTGATTTGGCACATTTTGCCTCAGTCTTTATCAAGAGCCTGTCTAACCCACTTTGAAGCTGTTGGAGACTGCAGTAGTGTTCCTTACACCAAGGCGAGTGCACAATGGTGCATTTCTACCCCCCCCCCCTCCCCTAATGTTCACTTTAATATCAATCAATCAATAGATATTCAGTCACAGTTTAACTAACTCATTCACCCTCATCACTCACTCATCCATCCATCACAACAACACTGTTTGATGCACAAACTGCCTACCTTCCGCACTGGGAAGCCGCTTCGCTTCGCAACAACAACAAGAAAATTTGCTGATTCAAATCAGCAGGTTCCCAGACGTTCCTTCATGTAATTTTTAGGTGAATGGTCAAAGTGGTTTCTTGCACACACTCAGTCATCTTGCACAACAATGCAACACAAAGGAACTTAGTCGATAAATATCGACAGGGGGCCGACAAATGGTTTAAATGTGAAATGTGTGTATATGGGTGTGGGTCTGAAACAAACAAACAAACAAACCATGTGAACCCCAAAGTCATGCGCCCACACGAACACACACACACACACACCCACGCGCGGGCGCTGTAGAACACACACATAATATAGTAAATACTTCAACACAGTGTGCGTATAATGTTGTATTTGTTTAGTTTCACTTTCAAAGAAACCACAAAAAAGAAATCAACATGAACAACTTCAGAGCTCTTACTTTGATTACAAACTGCATGATTTGGATAAAAGTTGATCGGTTTGATCTAATGCTGATCTTTTGCAGGCTTTAGTTTTTTTTCAGCTGCATAAGTCAGTGCTTCGTCTCGTATCGAAAACAAACGCAGACGACAAATTTAGTCAGTTGGAGTTGTCTCCCGTACTCCTGTAGCATGCACTGATCTAAAAATAATCCACTATTCAGTTTAGATCAGTGCGCTGCACCAGACGGTTCGGGAATTCCCAACAAAAGAAAAGATCCGCACACGGCACGGGCAACTTCAGTGTCAGCTGAACACGAGAGCGTTCGGTCTTTTAGAAGATTTGTATCTTGAAATGAAAATTAACGAATATCGCGCTGTCCGAAGGAATGGAGTACATATCGGACAATGACCACGCTCAGGCTAAAACGATAGACATCTGACCGACATGCGGCAATGTGAATCGAACATTTGGGGATTTTCATCGTTATATGTCCGATGTCCGACGCCTAACGACATCCCTGCCTACATTATTCTGATTGATCACAACCAAACCTACTATCATTGGACACATCCAAATGCAAGCGTCTGTTCTTGAAAATTTCCCACTGATCTAAAAATAAAACCAGTGCAATTTCCTCGGTCGGGCTTTGCCACAGAAACTCACGGTTTGGCCTGTAAGTAAAATGTACAATGTATTTTCTGATTTGTGCGCAAAAGCTTTTTTGAGTCACTTGAGAAAAAGTGACTCTATGTAATCGGTCAGTGTTAGTCTGTCCGGCCGGCCGTCCGGCCGGCCGTCCGGCCGGCCGTCCGTAGACACCACCTTAACGTTGGACTTTTCTCGGAAACTATCAAAGCGATCCGGCTCATATTTTGTTTAGTCGTGACCTCCAATGACCTCTACACTTTAACGATGGTTTCGTTGACCTTTGACCTTTTTCAAGGTCACAGGTCAGCGTCAAAGGAAAAATTAGACATTTTATATCTTTGACAAAGTTCATCGGATGTGATTGAAACTTTGTAGGATTATTCTTTACATCAAAGTATTTACATCTGTAGCCTTTTACGAACGTTATCAGAAAAACAAGGGAGATAACTAGCCTTTTCTGTTCGGCAACCAACAACTTAACGTTGGGCTTTTCTCGGAAACTATAAAAGTGACCGGGTGACACGTGACGACTTAACTCCACAAGATTGAGCAATCTTGGGATCACACGCAAACATACACCTCACTCACTAACGCACACTCAAGAAAGTTTACAAGTGGAGACAGACATCACTGTGTATAAAAAGACTAAAGGAACCACATGTAACTTATAAGCTTTTATATAATAAACACAAATTTATGCACGAAACATCCACACATTTAACGTGTACACTCTACAAATACTACGAAAATTTACAACACATGAATTCACATGAAATTATCCTGGAACTCCAGTCCTAAGCACCCCCCCTATGGTTAAATAGCCTGTTAGTATACGGCGCTCAATAAGGTCGCATCACCAAATTACACGAACACAGACACACGATTTAACCACGACAGAGTACTTAGCTTTTTCGGAATACACAACGCCCACCAAGGCCTCACATGTCCTTCCCTCCTCAGAAGGCCGCAGCTTCCTGATTCTGACCCCCTAGAAAGGTCCCCGACTGCCTAAGCACGTCGAACCCAGCTCCAGTCCTTCGGAGCTGTTCCCCAGATTCCTAGGCATGTAGAGTTGACCAGACTCCTTCCTCATGCTGTCTTCTGGTGGTCCTGCGTACACTCTGGGTGGAATCTACTGGTCGGAGTAACCCACGCCGCTCTTCTTGCGTTGCTGTGAGCCGTAGTCGCCTCCTGACAGCGTCCCATCTGTCCAGATCTCAACGCCTTTCACGTGAACATACGTCCCTCCTCCGTTCTCTCTCCGGCCAACTGCATGTAAATAAAATCAGCACGTTAATACTGAACAATAACGTCCCTAGCTACCTGGCGTGTATCGATGGTTGTGTTAGTGTTCATCGGTGATGCAAACCTTTAGCGCATCATACCGATGGACATCAAGATCGAAACTTTACACCAAGTAACCATGTATGGAAAAGGATAATTATTTAATACATTAGCTATACAACGGGGCTTTACAATATAGATTCATAGTTTGCTTAAACCTATAAACTTATTGTATTTATCATGACCATATACGCCATGTGATAATGTTACAAATAACTGGACAAACGTTCACTAAATGTTAGATTGTGGTATCCAACTTTAACATTACATTACGCAACCACAATTGCATGACACAACACCCAATCCCCACATGTATAATAACTCCCCGCGTAATATTACACACTATAATATGAAGGTATAAAACAACATGCTCAATAACATAAGGATACAAAAGTTGTCGGAAAGTAGACCGCCATCTTGTATAAAATGTGATATTCCGTGTAAACGAATATTTAACAGTTATGTGCAAATAATTACACACATATAATTCCACTGTATGTTCACTGCATATCACTTCCCAAACATGCATTAATATACATGTAAATCCCGAGGCTCCCTATACGAATAGGTAGTAATGGGCCGGTCGATGTAATTCTCATATTTCCCGTGCACATTCCCACGGACATAAACACGCTTCAAAATCACCGTATCCCACAATATTACAACACTACCGAAACGTAAACACAAACAAAACAAACATTAGACAACGACATCTACTCATCAGCCACAGCAATTCGAAACAATAGTCCACCCGCCAAGTCAATGACAACGCTCACCGTAAAAAACCGCCGGGTGATGGAGTACTCGCGCCCGCCAGTACGTCTGCAACCGTACCGTTGACTCTCTCGGGTAGCACTGAACCAAAACCGTGCTAGTTCGCTGACGGGGTGCCAAAGTGTATTCGTACACCGCTGACCCGGACTATGTTAATGCTTCTCTTACTAAATAGCCTATAGATACGCTATAATATAATTTATGCATTACACTATATTATCTTACCAGGTGAAATGAACATTATTTAATTTGCACGACTGTGCCCAACAAATATTTACAAACTTTCGTTTTCTGCAGCTTGACCTGGTTTGTTCACCGCGCGTTACCGGGTGACTATAGCCCGTTCCACGATACGGACACAAACTTGCAAATACGCGAAGTTACAGGCGTAAAGCATCTCACATCCCACACGCATACATTCTACAATAGTGTTTGGACTCCAATGCTTATGTTGTAAATAACACAATTATTATATACACTCAAACATATAACAATTACATCATCTCGTGTATCTACAAAAAGCCTGTTTAAGCTTTTCCTGCATCTCTAAAACCTCGGGTTGTGACACACCTCCACCACCAGCTCGAACTAACGGTAACCACCAACAGTGAGCACCCTATATATCAAGAGCAACCCGACTCATGAAGTCAGCGTCCACGTTGTTCACTCCTTTGATGGTCTGCACTCGGAAAGAATAAGCTTGCAACTGCAGAGCCCATCTCGTCAACCTCCCGTTGTGTGGTCTTACCTGCTGCAGGTACTGCAATGGTTGGTGATCTGTCATCAAAGTGAAATGTTGCCCAAAAAGGTAGGGCTCGAATTTCCTTATCCCCCACACCATTGCAAGGCATTCCTTCTCGATTGTGGAGTAGTTGATTTCCGCAGGAATCAGTTTTTTGCTGGCATAGCTCACTGGTTGCAGGTCACCCTTTTCATCTGCTTGCAACAGCACCGCGCCTAGTCCCACATCTGACGCATCAGTCCGTAGCACAAATTCTTTCTCGGGGTCAGGCAATCGTACCACAGGTTGGCTGACCAGAGTTTCCTTCAAGCGCTCGAATGCTTCCTGACAAGCCGGTGTCCACTCGATTGCCTCGAACTTCTTTCCCTTGGTCAAGTTCGTCAGTGGTAGGGCAATTTCTGAGAAATGTGGCACGTACCTTCTATAGAAACCGAGCATTCCCAAAAACCTGCGTACTTCCTTCTTTGTTTTGGGTTCCTCCAGTGCTTTGAACTTCTCGATCTTCACCTCCTCTGGCATCATGCATCCCTGTCCCACTTTGTGTCCCAGGTAGACTACTTGTTGGTATCCCAGGAAACACTTCTTCGGTCTGGCTGCCAGATCCGCTGCCGCCATCCGTGTGAGTACAGCCCGCAGAGCCCTCAGGTGTTCGTCCCAGTCCTCGTTGGAGATCAACAAGTCGTCCACAAAGTTATCCACGTCCGTTCTTCCTAGTGGCTCGAGGAGTTTCCTCATCATCCTGGAGAAAATGGCACCTGCTGTTCTCAACCCAAACGGCATCCGAGTCCATCTAAACTGGCCTTGGGGGGTCGTGAATGCTGTCTTGTCTCGATCTGATTCTTTCACCGGAATTTGCCATTACCCTTTGGTCAAATCCAGTTTGGACAAGTACTTAGCCCGATGTAACTTGGCGAACAGATATTCGACGTCTGGCAGAGGTTCACCATCAAACCGCACAATCTGGTTCAATTTCCTGAAATCCTGGCAGGTTCTCATTTTTCCATCGGGCTTCTTGATCAAGACCAATGGAGCACTATAGGGCGACGCACAAGGCTCTATAACGCCTAGCTTCAACATGTCTTGCACTTCCTTCCTTATGCAATCCATGGCCACGTGAGGCAATGGGTACTGCCTCACTCGCACTGGTGTATCTTCGAGGACGGTGATTTCACATTCCTCAAGATTTGTGGTACGAGGAAGATCGGTGAATTGGTTCTCAAACTCAATCGTCAAATCCCTCAGCTCTTGTTGTTTTTGGGCGGGTAACACGTCATTGATGCTAACATCTTTGGGTCCCTCTCCCGCTTCTAATGGCACTAATGGAATGGTGTTCTGTCCTGCTGAGACTTCAGGCACTTCTTCCAGTTCCTCTTCTTCCAGCACCACTCCTACAACCGCTGGGATCTCTCTCCTCCTGACGTATCTCTTCAAGAGGTTGACGTGGAATAATTTCTTTTTACTCCCCACTTGAATCCGGTAGTCGTTCATGCCGCATCGCTCCTTGATGACGTAAGGTCCACGCCAAGCGATTTCCAGCTTGTTCTTTTTCATTGGAAGAAGCAGCAACACCTCATCTCCTTCCTTGAATTGTCTGTCTTCTGCCTTCCTGTCCGCTGCCCTTGCGTATCGCTCTGTCGCCTTCCCGAGGTTTTCTCTGGCAATCCTGCATGTCTCCTCAACTCGATTCCGCAGGTCCACAACGTACTCGGCAGTGGTTCTCACTTCTTGGTCTGTCTCTTCCTTGGTCCACAGCTTCCGTAATACCTGCATAGGTCCCCTCACAGTTCGCCCATAGAGTAGTTCAAACGGTGAGAATTTTAACGACTCCTGAGGAACTTCCCTATATGCAAACAAACACACCGGAATGAACCTGTCGTTTCAGCATCTGTTTCAGCGTACCATTGAAACGTTCAACTAGACCATTGCATTGTGCGTGGTATGGAGTTGTGTACATTCCATGTACTGACATCAGGTTGTACACCTCCTGCATCATTTCGCTCTTGAACTGGGTACCGTTATCTGACAACACTTTTTCAGGTATGCCCACTCTGGTCCAGTTCTCCCACAACGCTTCCGCCACATGTGGTGTATCGATTTTCCTGAGAGGGGTTGCTTCAGGATACCGGGTGGCATAGTCTACTGTTACCAGTATGAAACGGTGTCCTCGGTCTGACGGCGGATGAATCGGCCCTATGATGTCCACCGCTACCTGCTTGAACGGGACATCGATCAACGGCATTCTTTCCAATGGTACTGGCTTCACTTTCCCTTTTGCCGTAGTTCTCTGGCAAGCGTCACATGATGCCACGTATCGTCTGATGTCGGGGCACATACCAGGCCAATAGAATTCTGTCCATATCCTATTCCTGGTTCTCGTTCCCCCTAGGTGTCCTGCCATGGGTGCATCGTGAGCTAATCTCATCACCTCATTCTGGAACTCACTGGGCACCACTAACTGTCGGTGATCCACTCCATCTGCACCTGAGTATTCTCTGTACAACAAAGCTTTACGTATCACGAATCGAACATTCCCGGTTCCTTGTTGACGCCATGGCTTCTTTTCCACCGCCAACTCGCGCACACGTTTTAGGTGTGGATCCTCTTCTTGTGCTTGAGCCATTTCAGCACAGGTCCTTTGTGCCAAGGGGACTCCATTAATCTTCAATGTTAGATTCCCTCTCTCGTCTCTCCTTGCTTGTCCTCGCGTCTGAACTGCTGCGCACAAAGATGGAATTACATGTTTCTTTCCGTACACCGGAACTCTCACTTCCTTCCCATTTGGCAGGACCATGTAGTTTCCTATCAATACAGGAATTGCCATATTCTGAATAGCGACAGCTTCCACGTTCCCTACAAACACCGAAGATTCTAACTTCACGATGGCTATGGGAGCCTGTTCTGTTCCCTGCTCTTCAAACACTCCTGACACTTCTCTTGTCCTGTTTGTGTACGTAGCCGGGTCGATGAGGTCAGCGCTAACACACAGCATTGGGCTTCCCGTGTCACGTATGGCTACCACTGCCTTCCCGTTCACCCTAACTGTCATGTCGAAAGTTTCTCCCTGAGTACGACGATCACACTTCCCACATAACCCTGAATGGATCTTGTAATTCGCTTCTACCTCCCGCATCAAGAAAACTTCTCTCACTGCAGTCTCCTCCGGTTCTGGACTGATGATAAGGGTTATTCCTGGACAGTTCCTCTTGACATGTCCGAACTTATGACATTTGTGACATTGTATGCCTGCCCCATACATTTCTCCGCCACCCCTCGGCTTCCCCGCTTCCGGGCAATTCCTTATGAAATGATCCCCTCCACATCCGAAACATTTGACAGTACTATCTTTTACCCTTTGTCCCTGGGTAAGTTGCACCTTACTGTCTGTCTTCCCATTGTTTCCTTTATCTTGGTTTTTCCCCCCTTTCTGTGATGAGTCGAAACCAGGACGTGCATCCACGAAACATTGAGCTTGCTCAACTGAATCAGCTACATTGGTGGCTTTGGACTGTCGAATGAACGTAGCGACAGACTGCGGGATGCCAGTAAGCAACTGTTCCAAAAGAACCAGGTCGAAGAGGTCCTTGTAAGTTCGTTGTTTTTCCGCTAGGTCCATCCAACTGTGCAGGTACCGCGTTATCCGGCTCACGTAGGTTGAAAACGTTTCTTCGCTCTTCCTTCTTGCTGCCCTGAACTTCTCTCGGTACGATTCTGCTGTACACCGGAATCCTCTCAGTAACTCTTTCTTCACTAACTGGTAATCTCGAGCGTCCTCCTTCGACATATCCCCAATCAAGGTCGTCGCTTTCACGTTGAGTTTGGTACTCACCCGTCTCGCCCATGTTGTCTGGTCCCAGTCTAACTCCTCTGCGAATCTCTCGAATTTGGTAAGATAAGCTTCTATATCCTCCTTGTTCTCGTCGAATGCAGGAAGTGTTACTTTGGTAGATTCTACCATTCCATCCCTCGCCTTCTGATGAGCTCGTTGATTATTTGCCCTTTGTTCCTCTAATCGTTCTGCGTGCCTCTGTGCTTCATCTTGAAGTTTCTTCATCTCATCGATTCTTTCAGACTCCATTCTTTCCATACGTTGAACTTTGGCCTCCTCAAAGTCACGCTGCTTTTGGGCCTCTTCACGTGCTTCTCCTAGTTTCTTTTCCTCCATCTCACGCTGCTTCTGGGCTATACTCTCCTCGAACTCGCGTTGCTTCTGGGCTTCCACCCGTGCTTCTTCCAGCTTCCTTTCCTCCATCGCCAATTTCTTCTTCTCTAAGCTCAACCTCTCCTTGTTGGCCCGTACGTCCTCTATCTCCTTTATCTTAGCGTCGGCGAATGCTCGAAGACTATCTCCCTTCAACTCCATCTGCGTTCCTAAAGTCATGAACTTCTGGTAGTACGTAATGGACTCCCCTTCTTCACGTCCTGGACTATGTAGAAGCTTCTCTCGAGTTGATTTTGCCTTCCTCATGAGTTCAGATGTAACTAATCCGGTTAAACTATCAGTCGGCACGTCCTGTGACCTAAGTCGCCCTGACACCGGAGAATCCACACTATCACCTCCCGTCGCCATTTCAGATGAAAACGCGCTACTTGAAAAAATATTTGCATGCACGCGAAAGGAAAACGCATCAAACTGCGTACCGAAGCCCACCGAGAAATCGGACGAAATCCGCGTAAGTTATTGACATTTGGTTATACTTTACCACAATCAATAGCCACATAGCCTTAGCGTAATACCGGAATGAAACTTTACTTTAACCGAATCCGAATATAGAATACATGCGTATTTGCTAGTTCGATCTGCTTCAGTGGCGCCGTCTGACTTTAACGGATGGACTAAAGATGAATCCTTTGTGGCTAAGTAACCCAACACCTCTCAACCGCTGAGAGATGTCCAGTCCCCTCCAACCACCCACGGGATGTCTAAACAGTCACCACATTTCAAATCAAACGGTCACCACTACCTCACACAAACCAACAAACACCACACACAAACTATGCCAACAACACAAACAAACACAACAACAAACAAATTTGGTTCCAAAAAAAAATAAATAACTAAAGGGTCCCAGAGCTTCGCCTCGAAAGCATATCACTCATGGGTCCCCGGCATCTCCACCATTGACACGTGACGACTTAACTCCACAAGATTGAGCAATCTTGGGATCACACGCAAACATACACCTCACTCACTAACGCACACTCAAGAAAGTTTACAAGTGGAGACAGACATCACTGTGTATAAAAAGACTAAAGGAACCACATGTAACTTATAAGCTTTTATATAATAAACACAAATTTATGCACGAAACATCCACACATTTAACGTGTACACTCTACAAATACTACGAAAATTTACAACACATGAATTCACATGAAATTATCCTGGAACTCCAGTCCTAAGCACCCCCCCTATGGTTAAATAGCCTGTTAGTATACGGCGCTCAATAAGGTCGCATCACCAAATTACACGAACACAGACACACGATTTAACCACGACAGAGTACTTAGCTTTTTCGGAATACACAACGCCCACCAAGGCCTCACATGTCCTTCCCTCCTCAGAAGGCCGCAGCTTCCTGATTCTGACCCCCTAGAAAGGTCCCCGACTGCCTAAGCACGTCGAACCCAGCTCCAGTCCTTCGGAGCTGTTCCCCAGATTCCTAGGCATGTAGAGTTGACCAGACTCCTTCCTCATGCTGTCT
The DNA here is from genome assembly GCF_037325665.1 of Littorina saxatilis. Taxonomy (NCBI): domain Eukaryota; kingdom Metazoa; phylum Mollusca; class Gastropoda; order Littorinimorpha; family Littorinidae; genus Littorina; species Littorina saxatilis. The sequence continues at coordinate 58,383,865 of NC_090248.1, read as the reverse complement.
TCTGGTGGTCCTGCGTACACTCTGGGTGGAATCTACTGGTCGGAGTAACCCACGCCGCTCTTCTTGCGTTGCTGTGAGCCGTAGTCGCCTCCTGACAGCGTCCCATCTGTCCAGATCTCAACGCCTTTCACGTGAACATACGTCCCTCCTCCGTTCTCTCTCCGGCCAACTACATGTAAATAAAATCAGCACGTTAATACTGAACAATAACGTCCCTAGCTACCTGGCGTGTATCGATGGTTGTGTTAGTGTTCATCGGTGATGCAAACCTTTAGCGCATCATACCGATGGACATCAAGATCGAAACTTTACACCAAGTAACCATGTATGGAAAAGGATAATTATTTAATACATTAGCTATACAACGGGGCTTTACAATATAGATTCATAGTTTGCTTAAACCTATAAACTTATTGTATTTATCATGACCATATACGCCATGTGATAATGTTACAAATAACTGGACAAACGTTCACTAAATGTTAGATTGTGGTATCCAACTTTAACATTACATTACGCAACCACAATTGCATGACACAACACCCAATCCCCACATGTATAATAACTCCCCGCGTAATATTACACACTATAATATGAAGGTATAAAACAACATGCTCAATAACATAAGGATACAAAAGTTGTCGGAAAGTAGACCGCCATCTTGTATAAAATGTGATATTCCGTGTAAACGAATATTTAACAGTTATGTGCAAATAATTACACACATATAATTCCACTGTATGTTCACTGCATATCACTTCCCAAACATGCATTAATATACATGTAAATCCCGAGGCTCCCTATACGAATAGGTAGTAATGGGCCGGTCGATGTAATTCTCATATTTCCCGTGCACATTCCCACGGACATAAACACGCTTCAAAATCACCGTGTCCCACAATATTACAACACTACCGAAACGTAAACACAAACAAAACAAACATTAGACAACGACATCTACTCAGCCACAGCAATTCGAAACAATAGTCCACCCGCCAAGTCAATGACAACGCTCACCGTAAAAAACCGCCGGGTGATGGAGTACTCGCGCCCGCCAGTACGTCTGCAACCGTACCGTTGACTCTCTCGGGTAGCACTGAACCAAAACCGTGCTAGTTCGCTGACGGGGTGCCAAAGTGTATTCGTACACCGCTGACCCGGACTATGTTAATGCTTCTCTTACTAAATAGCCTATAGATACGCTATAATATAATTTATGCATTACACTATATTATCTTACCAGGTGAAATGAACATTATTTAATTTGCACGACTGTGCCCAACAAATATTTACAAACTTTCGTTTTCTGCAGCTTGACCTGGTTTGTTCACCGCGCGTTACCGGGTGACTATAGCCCGTTCCACGATACGGACACAAACTTGCAAATACGCGAAGTTACAGGCGTAAAGCATCTCACATCCCACACGCATACATTCTACAATAGTGTTTGGACTCCAATGCTTATGTTGTAAATAACACAATTATTATATACACTCAAACATATAACAATTACATCATCTCGTGTATCTACAAAAAGCCTGTTTAAGCTTTTCCTGCATCTCTAAAACCTCGGGTTGTGACACCGGGCTCAAATTTTATGTGAACGTGACTCCCAGTGACCTCTACACTTTGACGTCTGCTTTGGTGACCTTTGACCTTTTTCAAGGTCACAGGTATGTCTTGAAGGAAAAAAATTGAAATATCATATCTCTGAAACTATTCATCGGATTTGATTCAAACTTTATAGGATTATTCTTTACATCAAATTATTTACATCTGTATTGTGTTGTGAATAGCAATTTCTTCCTGTCCATCTGATGCCTCATATAATATTCAGAACTGCGAAAGTGACTCGATCGAGCGTTTGCTCTTCTTGTTTCTTTTTTCTTTTTTTTAACATAACAATGTTTAATGTCACTGTTTGTTTAAAAGAACATGGTCACATTTGTAAAAAAAATGTTAAATTAGAAAATCATTTTGGTTCATGATTTTTCCTACACCTGTGCTGAAAATAAGAAATAAAAATGTCGGTATATAAGTCACTCAAATACAGATATGTATGCATGGCTCGGTTTGAGTTTGTTGCGGTTGACCCTGCACAATACGATCTATGATGTTTTTGGTAACAATTTTGCCGTCACTCCTCCCATAGGGTGACGTATTTCACAACTTCCTGTTAGGATTCCATTCTTACGGCTGCGGTGCGGCTCCGGCGACGGCAATTTGAAAAACATTGATGAAAGAAGGGATGACCCCATTCACACGGGTGCGGTACGGCGACGGCGACGGCCCGGCGTGCGTGCGTTTTTTCAAGAAAGCTCCATGTAGCTTTCTGGACTGCCGTCGCCGGACGCCGTCTGGTATTTTGTGGGCGTGTCTCTTTTCCCGCGTTTTTCTCAGAGCCTTTCCGAGCACAAAGAGACGAAAATACTGCTGAAACCTTTCGCCATCGAGTTGCAGTTCTTGAACAAGATGGTGATAGGTTCCATACTGCCGTCTTTTCTCCAAAATGGCATGCACCCACCAGCGATGTCGTCTCTTTTGGCGTTTTTTCATTTGGCGGTACGCTAATAATATTAACATAAATTGTTCTTCATTATAAATTACAGTTTGCATGAGACGAGACCAATGTGGAGCCATGGCGGCATTGGCGGGAAGAGAACATATCCGGACGACGTCGCCGTTATATACGGTTCACGACGATGCGTTTTTCTCGCCAGAGCCGGATGCCGTTGCCGTCGCCGGAGCCGGAGCCGCACCGCAGCCGTAAGAATGGAATCCTAGCTTTACACAAACTCAGTGATGACCAATTTTGCCTTCATTTCACAACTTTCTACAGAGAACAATGTTGCCTTCACCCCTCCCATAGGGTGACGGATGTCACAACTTTCTGTGTACACAAACTGATGACGTATTTCACAACAAAATGGCGCTAAAACTAGTTCCGGAATGTCACCGTTCACACAGGCAAATGCCTCCGCATAACCCAGACCTCCGGGTCTGGGAACAACACTGAAAACTCGCCGGGAAATACCCCCACCACACGTGTGCTTGTTTCTTCCGACTAATATCAATTTTGGAAAAAAAGGACAAAACTGGATGAAAAATTCTACGGCCCCAGCAATCTCATTACTCTGAAAGGGGAACCGGAAGTGGCTGGTCCTCAGGTTTCTAAGTTGACCGATATTCCCGCTAAAGTGACCTAAATCCAAAGCCAGCCATCCATTAGAATGTGTAGGTCCGTGGTGCCGGGAGGTCGTACACAGCTAACACTGCGACGCGTATCCAAAAACTACGGACACACTTTTTATCAGTTGATGATACGAACACACTTGCATATTGGGACACTACTAATTGTGTATTTCAGTTATAATGCATCACGTTACCTCAAACTCCGTCTCAAGTTGAAAATGTCCTCCCTGTCCAAAACCCCGCTCCTACCATCCACAACAGGGAGGACATTTCCAACTGGAGACGGAGTTTCATGAAGATCTGTCCAGTAGGTGTCTCTGAATCACACTACACTCACACAAACACACAGACAAGCACACAGACACACGCACATACACACACACCTGAGTGAATCAGTTACTTTGTAAAAGGGGTGTACTTTGAATTCAAAAGTCTAAATCGAGGACGCGAAGCGACTTAGGCTAATCATAATAATGCGCCCCCCCTCCCCGCCCCCGAAAAAATAATCTGTCGTGAGATGCATTACACATTTTGTGCACAGGTTCCTGTTGGCAATGTGTACAAAGGTTGGGTGTTCCAGTATCGGTCCTCCCCCTTCTCAATTTGCCCCCTGTCCGCAAACAGGCATCCAGTCTTTACATCATAGGGGGCCTCGGCGTCGCATGGACCCATATACCTCACAGATCAATTGGATATTGTTAAAAAGGTGTTTGGGGAAAGCCTGACTTTGAACGCCCGGAATCGAGGTAATAATTTATTTCAAAACCAGGTGTTTTTTGTGGCTAAGTGTCTGTTCTACACGAACATTCTATAACTTGTTATTAATCTGTGTCCGAATAATGAACTGTTAACAAAGTTACTCGTATGAAGGAACTATGAAGCCAAACGCATGGGTCCTCACCCTCCCAAACCCCCCCCCCCCTTTAATACGTACACTTTCACACTCATACAACCAAATGGACACATATTAACTGTGACACACACACACACACACACATCCACACACGAACACATAAACAAACAGACAAACAAAGCGGGTAGATGCGCAGGTCCGCTTCGCAATGCCGTAATGGACGCCCACTCTCACTTAGTAGATTCCTTTCTTAAACTATTTATCTGTCACTATTTCTCAAAACTTTCTCGCACTCAAGACGACATGCACAGACACAAAGACACACGGGCACACACACGCCCGCCCGCCTGCACGCACTCACACAACAAACAACACACACACACACATGAGGAAGGGATAATCACACATAGTGCGCCAGTGAGGTTAGAATGGTGAGGTGGGGTCTGAGGCTGGTAAGGGATTTGGGGTTAGGACCGACGAGAGGGCACGGATTCGGCGGTTCGCCGTGTCGAGTCAACTTCATATAGATCTGTGTAGGTGATCAACAGCCCCAGCCGATCTGGATCTGTTCAAGTCAAAAGTAAAGTCAGGGATACTGTCGCGTAGTCCATGTGTATTAAGTCCCTTGATATGCTAATGAGCATCCGGGAACTCGACACCGGCGTCGCCATCTTGGTCGCCATCTTTACAACATGTTCTGAATAAACACCTTTCCAAACTATCCAACTGTTGAGCTGGTCGTGTGAGTATGTCAGCTACATTATGGCAACATTGCCATAACGCTACATGGTGGCAGCGTGGTCAGTACCGACGTCTCTAGCAAATCGAACTGAATTTAGTTTCAGAAAACAGAAACTTGAGTGGCGAGACCTAGCAAGCAGAACTAGACTAGAGTCATGGGTCCTTTCAAAGCGCCCGACGCATTCGATTTCACGCAACCTACAAAATGGCCTGAATGGAAACAGCGTTTTGAGAGATACAGGTCAGCGTCCAAACTGGATAAAGATGAGGAAAAGGTACAGGTCAGTGCTTTGATCTATGCGATGGGAAATGAAGCTGAGAGAATATTTCTTTCATTCGGACTGAGTGATGCAGACTCAAAGAAGTTTGATGTTGTCCTTGGCAAATTTGATGGGTATTTTGTTCCAAAAAGAAACATTATCCATGAACGAGCTAGATTCCACGTTAGAAATCAGAAGCCTGAAGAAAACATTGAAACATATGTTCGTGCACTGCATGAGTTAGCTGCAACAGCGGAGTTCCCAAACAAAGAAGAGTCCATTAGGGACAGATTGGTGTTAGGAGTCCTAGACACGGAACTTTCAGAAAAACTGCAGTTAAAACCGGACTTGACCTTAGAAGGTGCTGTGCAGGACGCTAGGCAGTATGAACTGGTAAAGCCACAGCTCTCAGACCAGCGGCAGTCAAGTGTAGACGCACTACAGCGCAGACAAAGCGGAGGTAGTGATCAACGGAACAGGCGTGGAGGTAGCGCTGGCAGCGCTCGTAGAGGCGGCAGTAGTTATACTCCAGGCAGAGGCGGCTCAACCCAAGGCGGGGGGAAGCTGCAAGAGGCCAGCTGTTCACGTTGCGGTCGTCAGCACCACAGACAAGCGTGCCCAGCACAAGGCAAGAAGTGCAACAAGTGCGGACGCAACAACCATTTCGCAGCAGCCTGCAGAAGCAAGGCAGTCAACGCCATAGATGAACCACAAATGGAGGTGGCATCACAGAGGGGGCATTCAGAAGAGGTTCAAGCAAGCCGAGAGGAACATTTTGTAGGAACATTGTGCTCAGAAGGCAAAAAGGAACCGCCGTGGATGACGACACTCAAGTTTGGAGGATGCGACGTCCCATTCAAGATTGATACTGGAGCGGACGTGTCCGTTATCTCATCAGCGCAGTACCGAAAGCTGAAGCCTTGCCCACAACTTAGCAAAACCAGCGCAATCCTGCGTAGTCCAGGAGGTATCCTAAAGTGTGAGGGACAATTTGTGGCCATTAGCAAAGTCCACGACCAGCTTCACTCGCTTCGACTCTTCGTCGTACAGTCAAAGACAGACAACCTTCTCAGCAGAGAAGCAGCGGCAAGAATGGGCCTAGTCATGAGGATTGAAGCTGTGGAGGTGCCCTTCGGTGAGCTTGATGACAAACCTGTCCAGTGCCCACCAGTGAAGATCGTTCTGAAAGCAGAATCTGAAGCTTACAGTGTTCACTCAGCAAGAAGGATCCCAACACCCCTGCTAGACAAAGTCAAAGATGAACTCACAAAGATGCAGAAGGCTGGGATTATAGAAGAGGTGACAGAACCAACAGATTGGTGTGCACCGATAGTGCCAGTCATGAAGAAGTCAGGATCAGTGAGAATCTGCACATGACTACAAGCATCTGAATGCAGCAGTCAAGCGTGAGCGCTACACACTCCCCACGCTCGAAGACATCCTGCACAAGCTGTCTGGGTCGGCAGTTTTCAGCAAGTTAGACGCCACATCAGGATTCTACCAGATTCCACTTGACCCAGAGTCAGCAAAGCTCACTACCTTCATTACCCCATGCGGTAGATTTTACTACAAGAGGTTGCCATTCGGCATAACTTCAGCTCCAGAGATTTTCCAAAGAACCATGGAGAACATACTGAAGGATGAGTCCAACGTCATTTGTTTCTTCGATGACATGATGGTCCACAGTGAGGATCAACCAGCACATGAGCGACATCTTGAAAGCGTGACTAAGAAACTGGCCAGCGTCAACCTGAAGCTGAATCGGGAGAAGTGCGAACTCAGGAAGCATGAGATCGAGTTCTTGGGTCATCGAATCAGCAAGAACGGCATCTCACCAGATCCAGCCAAACTGGAAGCCATCATGACCATGACAGATCCAACCAACGTGCCCGAGTTGAGGAGGATGCTTGGCATGATCAACTTCCTTGGTCGCTACCTGCCCAACCTGTCCAGTGTACTCCAGCCAGTGACACAACTTCTGGAGAAGAACCAAGCATGGACGTGGGGCCCAGCACAGATCCAGGCCATGGTGACTGTGAAGAAGATGCTTACCTCAGCACCAACGCTAGCACACTATGATCTGAGGAAGCCGACAGTCGTCAGCGCAGATGCGAGCAGTTATGGGATCGGAGGAGTGTTGCTGCAAGAACACCCCGAAGGCATGAAACCTGTCGCATACTGTTCAAGAACATTGACAACCACAGAACGCAGATATGCCCAGATCGAGAAAGAGACACTGGCAGCAGTCTGGTCATGTGAGAAATTCAGCAGATACCTGATAGGTCTGGAAAACGTGATGCTTCAGACAGATCACAAGCCCCTCGTGCCCATCATCAACCACAAAGACCTTCAAGATACGCCCATACGATGTCAAAGGATGCTGATGCGTCTCATGAGGTTCAGCGTCAAAGCTGAGTATGTGCCGGGGAAGAAGCTTGTCGTCGCAGATGCTCTCTCCCGCAGTCCTCAGTTCATCACTGAACAGCAAGACGAGGTCACAACACTCATTGAAGATGTGGAAGCCTACATACACGGTGTGGACATTTCCTGGTCTTGTGCAGCATCAGACAAACGCATGCAAGAAATCGCAGTGGAGACGAAGAAAGACAGACTGATCCAAGAAGCACTTCGCTATACGCGTGAAGGATGGCCGCAGTACATCACCGAAGTTGAGGATGGATTGCGTGACCACTACGCAGTGCGCAGTGAACTCTGCGAGAATCAGGGTCTTCTTGCTAGAGGAAAGCGCATCGTGGTCCCAGCTTTGCTACAGGACGACATTCTACGCAGAATCCACGAGGGTCATCAAGGGATCACTAAATGTAGAGAGAGGATGAAGGAAGCAGTTTGGTGGCCCGGAATCAGCGCCAGAATGAAGAAGTTGGTTGAAGAATGCAAGCACTGTCAGGAGAAGAGGCCATCGCAGACCAAAGAGCCATTGATTCCAACAGAGCTACCTCAGCGAACATTCCAGAAGTGCGGAGCAGATCTGTGTGAACTCAAGGGACAGTCATACCTTGTTCTTGTGGATTACTACTCCCGGTACATTGAACTGGCTCACCTCAAGACGATCACTTCAGCAGAAGTCGTCAAGAACCTGAAAGACATGTTTGCACGACAGGGTATCCCCGAGATACTTGTTTCTGATAATGGAACGCAGTTCACATGCGGAGAGTTTCAGATCTTTGCAAAGGAGTGGGGATTCCAACACGTCACCACAAGTCCTCACTTTCCACAGGCGAACGGTGAGGCGGAACGAGCAGTACAGACAGCAAAGAAGATACTGTCGCAAGATGATCCTGCACTCGCTCTTCTCATCTACAGAGACACACCTATTGAAGCCACAGGCTACAGCCCAGCACAGCTTGCATCAGGAAGACGTCTGAGAACAACGCTCCCAACACTGTCTGAAAACCTCGAGCCCAGAGTCTGCGAGAAATCAACAGTGGCAGCCAATGATGCAAAGGCTAAGAAGAAGAACAAACAGACATTTGATAGGCGTAATGGAGTACGGCCCCTAGATACGCTTCTTCCTGGTGACATCGTGATGCAGAAGCTGGACGGAGAGAAGAGTTGGAGAAGCCCAACAGTGGTGCAGCAGCAAGTCGCACCAAGATCCTACGTGGTGAAATCGCCACGAGGCACGTTTCGGCGCAACAGGCGTCACCTCAGGCGCTCACATGGTCTGCAGCCTGAGAAGTCCACTCCCTACCCCATTCCTGTCCAAACTGACCTTTCCCAACACAAAGCCCACATCCCCGTATCCAGTTACCAGAAGAGTGGTGCAAGTCACAAAGCATCCAGTCCAGTCCAGACAGGCTCTTACGTTCACAACGAGCCAGGCCCGTGTCCAGGGCCAGTGTCCAGCGACGTCTCCAGCAGCAGTGGTGCCGCCAGCCCAGGTGGCGGTGGGTCCGCCAGAGGTTCACCCCCAAGAAACACCGGCCGGGACGCCGGAGGGTCCACCTACAGTCCATCTCCACAGGGCATCATCAACAACAGCCCGACACCAGTAACTACCCGCAGCGGCAGAGTCATCACCATGCCAGCCCGCTTCAAGGAGTGAACTGTATAGGTCATCGCCCAAGCAGGGAAGTGAACTTGTGTTATTCGTTAATTGTGCATTATGCAAGCAAGCAGAAACAAAGCTGGATTCATGAACTTTAGTTACAGAAAGCAAAGTTGCTTATCTCCTTCCTCGGTTATTTGTGGACACTAAAATTTAATTGCAAGCCACTTCGAAAGGCTTTATTTGTCAATCTCAAAGGAAGGGAGATGTCGCGTAGTCCATGTGTATTAAGTCCCTTGATATGCTAATGAGCATCCGGGAACTCGACACCGGCGTCGCCATCTTGGTCGCCATCTTTACAACATGTTCTGAATAAACACCTTTCCAAACTATCCAACTGTTGAGCTGGTCGTGTGAGTATGTCAACTACATTATGGCAACATTGCCATAACGCTACAGATACGAAGAAGTTTACCGAAAAACATCGATCCCAAGGACTTATGTTGTAACTTTTCAAAGCAGTTACATTCAATCAAAGCTCTATCCACATTAAACCGAACGGGAATCGTCGAAGATCCACGCAACTTCACTGCAATGTCGAAAACGAACTCATAATGTCACCGCAGATCTATAGTTGGTTTTGGTTTTGTGTCGCAGCAAAGAAACGAAGCAAATCTCCGGCTTTTATTTCACACTAAAAAAACCGTTCATTTAGCGGGTTATTAAAATATATTTCTTTGAGGTTGCAAGGCAATGGCATCGCTGAGATGTACTCCTTCGAACACACGACACAGGTTAGAAATTGACTTCATTTGGGCGCTTTTTACGGCCAAAACAGAGTGAGCTTTTTGACGGGTTTATGGAAAAATCACTTCGGGGGCAGGTCTAAAATCCTGTGTACAGTGCCAAATCATACATCATTCAAAAGAGCAAAGTATGTTCTTTATTCTAACATATGGGCTAGGGTAAGTCATAGATATAAATCTGTTTATTATATCTGTAGGCAAGTGTATTCCCATTCCTTCGATAGTCTCGTCATCTACACTTGCGTGAAAAATGCAATTTTGAGTCTGTTTTGCATAAAACCCCCACCTGGTGCACTTACCTTGATCGTGGTGTGGGGGCTTGTGTGCCTTGACAACCTCCGGAGCTATGTCGGCGGGGACCTCGTGTCCCTGGTAGGTCCAACCATGCCGAACAGATCCGCGTGAGGTAGAGGCCAGACTAAAATGTGTACCCTGGTCGTCCAGGTTGGGGGTTCAGCTTAGGGCCAACAACTCTAACTGGTAAAACCGAGTGAGTTACAGAAACAGCGACAAAGGAAAACAACACTGATTTGTCCTTTGTCGCTGCCCTACACGCCACCAGGCGTGAAAGGCAGTAAGTAAGTAAGTTTGCATAAAAGACCTGCGAGATTTGTAGAAGTCAAAACAACAACTTACAGTCCAGCCTCTCAACTTTCGTTCCATGCAATTTGTTTGTCTGTACGTATAGACTGAGGGGTGCCCCAAAATGATTTGTAATCACAACATTCACAGACTTCAAATACGCCATTGAAAACTCGTCCACGTGCGTTTTAGATAATTATATGGTGACTAAAACTGTCGTACCTACCAAAGGCCGCTTCGCGTAAGAAAATGACTACCAGAGTCGCAAGGCTCGGGATATTTTTTATAAGAAAGTTATATTTCGTTGTTCTAGTCCGAATGAATATGAAGATATGGCGAGTTGAAAACGCCGATTCTTTCGCCAGAAACACGTCTGTTTCCATACCGGAAAGAAGGAATGGACTGAGCTACTAGAAGCACGGCGCCGTGCGTACAATCGATCGAATGATGTTATTCACACAATACCATTTGGCGATCTCTAAAAGTAAAAAATCATTTAAAAACGAACTAGTTGACATGTAATGAAACTATTTACTGAAATCAAGAAGTATCTTAGTTCTAGCCGTGCATATTGGGCACCCCCTGTCGAATGCACACTGGACCGTGCGTATGTACGCCGTCGCAATCAAGGCAAGTAACTCAGTGAGTGAAAACATTAGCAAGAACCGCAACCCGAACACACTCCTAGTGACCGTGACGGGATGTGACGTCACCACTTCAACAAACTCGCGAAGATCGGAACTCACGAACTTTTGACGAAGGCAAATCTGGATGTCTCTAGTCTAACTTTTTCAAGTGGACATCACTGCTGCCATCCCAGAGCGTCGAAACATAATTGATGTGAGGCATTACATGAGCATGGTGGAACATTCCAGAGTCCTTCTGTCTGTAAATTGCTTTAACTTGGATAGGAGGAAAACGTTCTTGGCTACTTTCTTGCAACTTGATATGCTGTTAGTGAGAGAGTGAGAGAGAGGAGACAGAGAGAGAGAGAGAGAGAGAGAGAGAGAGAGAGAGAGAGAGAGAGAGAGTGAGTGAGAGACAGAGAGCGAGCGAGAGGGAGACAGAGAGATAGGGCGGCAGAGAGAGAGACAGAGAGACAGAGAGAGACAGAGACAGAGACAAAATGAGAAGAGAGAGTCTCAAAGAGGGAAAGTTGTATGGAACGCGAAAAGGGTCAAATGATCGATCAAAATGATCGATCAACGATCATTTTCGCGTTTGACCCTTTCCGCCACGCGCGCGGAAAGGGTCAAACGATCGATCAAAACGATCGATCAAAACGATCGATCATTTTCGCGTTTGACCCTTTCCGCCACGCGCGCGGAAAGGGTCAAACGATCGATCAAAAGGATCGATCATTTTCGCGTTTGACCCTTTCCGCTACGCGCGCGGAAAGGGTCAAATGAACGAGCAAAAGGATCGATCAAAACGATCGATCCTTTTGCGCTGTTTCCGGAAAATCATGGAACGGATTAGCACAAAGAACGCAACTAGAAATTAAAATGAGTAGATTGCGTGTTCTGGTGCGGCGTGAAGGAGCATGAAATATCAAGAGAAATAAACAAAAAATCTGCTTGTCTTAGCGAGTACATTTAGGGGTGTGTAGTTAAAATTACTGTGTGAAAAGTGTTTGGCGCGAAGCGTTCGTCTGCAACAGATCTAGTAGTCCAGGCATCTTAGCCACTTTAGTGAAGGGAACGTTGGAGTGACAATGACTAGGTTTAAAATGTCCCTTATCAGAAAGTTCAACCTCAGTCCTTTGATGTTTATTGAACACATTTTCATATAAAGTTGGCGCTTCATACGGAAAAATGGCTTTGAAATTGACCCTAATCCTTCTTTGGGCTCTGTAAATGTCGTTTGGGGCTATGGTTGTAAAATGGTATCTACTGGTCACCCCAATGTATAAACTGAAAACTCTTTCTGCACCAGAACACGCAGAAAGGATTGTATCTGCCTGATGTCTGATGCTTTTCAAAATCCCCAACCACTAACACCTTCAAAACGGACTTTACCTGACACTGTTGTTTTTCCCTATATAATCCTTACTATTTTTCCGAGACGTCGTCGTGTTGTGTATTTAGCTTGCCACAACCTCATACATGGTCCTAAAAGTTAAAGTTGAAGAAAATACTAAAGATAAATGAACAAGCTGACGCAGTGTCATTCGCACCGTGAATCCCCCCATGGGAACATACTAAAGTCTGGTTCCAAATAGGCTCAATTTCCTTCTATTTCTTTGTATTTCTCCCTCGTAGGGGTGGGGGTGTTCAAACCAAAGGCACCTTTAAACCAAAACTCATATCACACATCTTACAATACTAAGACACTCAGCAGTGAAAGGGTGTCTGCTGGTAAAGAATTCCAAACAATCCTAAAAGTACTTCACTACTAAACGTGCTTTTAAAAAGAGCCGTTATTTTTCCCTCTATAATCAGTATTGTGTTTTCTGCGAACATGTAGTCTATTTAGATGGTTGTCATGTGCACATGAGTTGCTAAAGCGTTTTCAGTTGGGCATATGTCGAAAAGCAAAGAATTAGCCCTTTGAAAACCATCAGAACTGTCACACAAAAATAACATTTACCTATCTCACCAACTGACCAAACATTGGGCTTTTCCTTATGTATTATGTATTGTCGTGTTTTTTGTACCATACTTGTGAAAACAGCCACCACTGTTGTAAATGATACTTTAAAGAGCATTATTTCATTTTTACAGTTGAAGACAACCTGGACTGCCGTATATTACAGCTGTTTTACAATCAGCCAAAATTTTCTTAACAAACGTATGTTTAAGAACAACTCCCATAGTGAAATTGAAGGAAAACAAAGTGAAAACCCCCCTGCCATAGAGGAGCTAAAGAATCAACAATAAACGACTGCATGGATAGCTTGATGCACGAATGCATTGCGGACATGTTTGTCTCCAACCAAGAGAAAGTTCCAAAAAATCCCTTTTGTGCTTCTTATTATACAGTGACGTCAAAGACAGCCTTTTCTGCTGTTCATACATTCAGGGGTTATGGTTACACTAAACGACGTAGTTGTAGCCATACTGCCATCCAGATTTATTTTTTCCTTGCGAGCAGTCACAGGGTGTTTGTGCTGTCTGCCAACCGTCAGACGACCCCGCCCAAGTCTGTTAAGGGACCGTTTGACCGTTATAGAACGCGTCTTTTTGATTTTTTAGCACATTTGGAAACGGTTGATTTTTATCCCTACCATTGTTTCCAAACATTATATAGGAATGTTTTGTGAACAACGGATAATAGCCGCTACTCGCATGTGTAGCAAAAGTGAGCGTACATACTCACCCTGGTCGTACAGCCGTTGTCCGTTGCCCGTCTTCATCTGTCTGTACAAATCATTATCTTTGGATTTTTCTCGAACGCTATGAAGTGAAGAAACACCAAATGTTGCAAAATGTTGTATGACCCCAAGAGCTCAAAAAAGATACTTGAGAACCTTGACCTTACCTTAAGGTCAAGGTCACAGGGAGAATGAATGTGGTCTAAAAACTGCAAAATTTCACATTGTGCCAGTTTTCTGGAAAACAAATTAAAAACAGCGGGCTTAGTTTTGTATGGTATACAAGAAAAAGAAAGCCTTATCTTCTGATACCATTTTGGTTGACCTCGCTTCAATGTCAAGGTCACAGGAGTCCTTCAAAGTTGGAGTGTATACATGTTTTGAAGTGACCTTGACCCTGAACTATGAAAAAAATCTTTCAAACTGCATAATTGTGTGGGGCACATGTTATATATTGATATTGAGCCACATTTAGTCACATATCATCAAGGTCAAGGTCACTTTGCCCCTTATGAAATGTGACTGAAACGGGCAATTGAATCACTAAAAGTGACAATGTCTCTTTGTAGAAAGTGCCAATAAGTATGTTTATGCTTCCTATGTCTTGAATTGATAGCCTTTTGATGTGTGACCTTTGATGATCTTGACCTTGGCCAAAGGTCATGTGTAATTTGGTAGGAAAAATCTGTAAACCAGTTCTAATAGTGTACAATGTCCTTGCCAGCTTCAGTTGTTAGACCTTCACCTTCAAGGTCACCTGAAGGTCAAGGTCACTTTAAGACAAAGGTCAAGCATGAGATTCGCATGGGCTTTGCTTTGTTAAGATTTTTTACCAAGACACATGGATTTCTTTACCCGGCTTGGTCACATTTTTCATAGGGGTCAATGTGACCTTGACCCTAACGATATGTGACCAGATGTGGCTCACTATGAAATTCTAACAAACGCCCCACTCAATGTTTAAGTTTGTAAGAGATATCGTCCATAGTAAAGTTAAAGGGGCAAGCTCACATCAAAATATGTCTACAATTCAACTTTGAAGGGCTCCTCTGACCTTGACATTGAAGCGAGGTCAACCAAAATGGTATCAGAAGATAAGGCTTTCTTTTTCTTGTATACCATACAAAACTAAGCCCGCTGTTTTTAATTTGTTTTCCAGAAAACTGGCAAAATGTGAAATTTTGCAGTTTTTAGACCACATTAATTCTCCCTGTGACCTTGACCTTATGGTAAGGTCAAGGTTCTCAAGTATCTTTTTTGAGCTCTTGGGGTCATACAACATTTTGCAACATTTGGTGTTTCTTCACTTCATAGCGTTGGAGAAATATCCAAAGGTAATGTTCAGTACAGACAGATAAAGACGGGCAACGGACAACGGCTGGACGACCAGGGTGAGTATGTACGCTCACTTTTGCTACACATGCGAGTAGCGGCTATTATCCGTTGTTCACAAAACATTCCTATATAATGTTTGGAAACAATGGTAGGGATAAAAATCAACCGTTTCCAACTGTGCCAAAAAATCAAAAAGACGCGTTCTATAACGGTCAAACGGTCCCTTAACAGACTTGGGCGGGGTCATCTAACGGTTGGCAGACAGCACAAACACCCTGTGACTGCTCGCAAGGAAAAAATAAATCTGGATGGCAGTATGGCTACAACTACGTCGTTTAGTGTAACCATAACCCCTGAATGTATGAACAGCAGAAAAGGCTGTCTTTGACGTCACTGTATAATAAGAAGCACAAAAGGGATTTTTTGGAACTTTCTCTTGGTTGGAGACAAACATGTCCGCAATGCATTCGTGCATCAAGCTATCCATGCAGTCGTTTATTGTTGATTCTTTAGCTCCTCTATGGCAGGGGGATTTTCACTTTGTTTTCCTTCAATTTCACTATGGGAGTTGTTCTTAACATACGTTTGTTAAGAAAATTTTGGCTGATTGTAAAACAGCTGTAATATACGGCAGTCCAGGTTGTCCTTCAACTGTAAAAATGAAATAATGCTCTTTAAAGTATCATTTACAACAGTGGTGGCTGTTTTCACAAGTATGCTACAAAAAACACGACAATACATAATACATACAAGGAAAAGCCCTATGTTTGGTCAGTTGGTGAGATAGGTAAATGTTATTTTTGTGTGACAGTTCTGATGGTTTTCAAAGGGCTAATTCTTTGCTTTACGACATATGCCCAACTGAAAACGCTTTAGCAACTCAAGTGCACACAACAACCATCTAAATAGACTACATGTTCGCAGAAAACACAATACTGAATATAGAGGGAAAAATAACGGCTCTTTTTAAAAGCACTTTTAGTAGTGAAGTACTTTTAGGATTGTTTGGAATTTTTTACCAGCAGACACCCTTTCACTGCTGAGTGTCTTAGTATTGTAAGATGTGTGATTTGAATTTTGGTTTAAAGGTGCCTTTGGTTTGAACACCCCTACCCCTACGAGGCAGAAATACAAAGAAATAGAAGGAAATTGAGCCTATTTGGAACCAGACTTTAGTATGTTCCCATGGGGGGATTCACGGTGCGAATGACACTGCGTCAGCTTGTTCATTTATCTTTAGTATTTTCTTCAACTTTAACTTTTAGGACCATGTATGAGGTTGTGGCAAGCTAAATACACAACACGACGACGTCTCGGAAAAATTGTAAGGATTATATAGGGAAAAACAACAGTGTCAGTTAATGTCCGTTTTGAAGGTGTTAGTGGTTGGGGATTTTGAAAAGCATCAGACATCAGGCAGATACAATCCTTTCTGCGTGTTCTGGTGCAGAAAGAGTTTTCAGTTTATACATTGGGGTGACCAGTAGATACCGTTTACAACCATAGCCCCAAACGACATTTACAGAGCCCAAAGAAGGATTAGGGTCAATTTCAAAGCCACTTTTCCATATGAAGCGCCAACTTTATATGAAAATGTGTTTAATAAACATCAAAGGACTGAGGTTGAACTTTCTGATAAGGGACATTTTAAACCTAGTCATTGTCACTTCAACGTTGTTCTCTTATTTGCTTGGATCATAGATGTGCCACTTTCAGCACGTATTCAGGAACGTGTACGGGTAACGTCATCAAATCTAGTTTTTACGTCAGGTGACGTCATAGGGAAATCTCCGTCATTGCGCAGGCGCGGTGAACTCTTCACCTTCGAAAGTGGTAAACAAACCAGCATGGGAGCATGGTAACAGTGCGAAAGTGGTTGATCGATGCAATATTATTTTGGCAAGCAAACAAGACATACATAAGCGGAACGCAAACGTTTCTCTCAGTTCTTCCGCACATTACGACAGCTAAAACTGCCCGGCCGGGGAGATGTACGCAGCATATCGGCTGAGTCAGTGTCTTCGAAGATTTGAGTGATGGCTCAGTCGGTATGTCCTGGGAAAAGGTCCGTGTCCCTCCTAATGATTGTGCATTTAAAGCAAAGCTGGAACTTTGCAACAGACAATGATGTATGGATGTATTTAAGTTTGTGTTTCAATTTATGGGAGCGAGACTGACATTTCTGAACTGAAAAAGTCGTGTTTTGTGGAGTTTAGAGTTGTCAGTAGAGACCGAGTCAATCGTTGAAAAGAAATAATTGCATGGTTCACCGATGGAGAGTTAAACGACCATAAAACCGCACCACATGTATGTCATGAAGCTTTCTAAGTTCTACACTATACAACAAAAGAAAATTAAATGAGGGAATCAAGACATAATAGATCAACTCTCTCTCTCTCTCTCTCTCTTTCTCTCTCTCTCAGTCTCTATCTCTCTCTCTCTCTCTCTCACACACACACACACACACACACGCATACACACACACGAACACACACACACACACTCTCTCTCTCTCTCTCTAAAACCGCTAAGAGGGAGGGATCGAGAGAGTTGAGAACAAGAGTGCCAGACAAAGGAAGGAATTTAATTTGGAGCGATCATTATGATTAAACAAATTAAGAAACAAGCAAGTTAGCAAGCAAATCCTTAAAAATGTGTGATGTCATAATAGGTACAAAAGGAGCCAACAACGTTTTGGCCTGGTGTTCTGCTTACAAAATAAACTAGTAAAAGAATTGTGAGATGTAAAGAGAAAAAATTAAATGGAAACACTACCGAATTACAAGACATCCTCAGTGACTTGAATCATGCACTTATGATTTTCTGCTTTTTTTCCAGATCGGGTAGAATACTTTATGTCAGTGACATATTTAAATGATTGCAATTGTGTGCTGGTCTTTAACATGAATAATTAGATACAATGAATACATTATTCAATGAGTAGGAAGTGACAATATTTTAATGTGTATGATCTTGTTTGATGAATGCCGCAAACACTCTGAGAAGTTCTTCTAAGCAAGCAAAGAAACAGAGGTAATGAAGTTGGATACTGAGATGACTATATTTTGTAACTTAGACACTCTGTCTATAAGGAAGCTAGCTGTTGCTTGAACATCATTTGAACATTAATCTGCACCAGTTTAAATGCATTGCTTCGGTAGAGCTGATCATCAAAATGCATCTCATGTGTGAAATTTTAGCTTTGATGTTGCACTGACTTCAGAAGACTGGCCTGTTTCGTGAGTAAAAACTACAAACATTTCAAGCTGACAAGAACAGAACGATGTTAAAATATAAGATATGATAAGGGAAATGTGAAGGCTAAATTAAACAAGGAATGAAATTGTAACCCACTCTGTACAAGTAGCGCGTTTTGCTGCATTGATCATGTTTTATTCTTTTGTGTTCTTTCGAGTTTCCGACAACATTTGTTGTGTCATTGTGTATGAACGTTTCAATGATAATGATGAACAATGATTGCATACTTAGTGTAAACGATTTCGCTCACCGACTCAGATGTGGCATGCAGGCTTCACGTGGAATAAGACCATCCCTCCACTTTAACATATACCAGCTGTCAAAAACCCGTGTGTTTACTTTGAAGTGTTGGAATGTTTGATCAATTAATTTGTTTAACTTCTACTGGCATCAATCCGCAAAATGTATTCATTTACTTTGCACACGACCCAGTCAGAATGTAAATGTTTGGTATGTATCAAAGTGTATAGATGGCCTAACCTCATGTAAGAGCCCTTGCAGTTATAGAATAGTAAGCCAAACTTGGCGTTTGCAAGAAAAACAGTGCCTTGAAACTGACATCAGCAACAACAACAATTTAATTATCCACAATCACAGTGACTCGGGTTTTCACCCCATCCAAACCACCAGCCATCCTCTCTCTAAAAACCAAAACAAACTCCCCAAAACACAAACACACACACACACACACACACACACACACACACACACACACACACACACACACATTAAAACACATAGAGAATCATGAGATTTGTTTGTTTGTTTATTCATCCTGTAGAATGTTTCTTTAGCCACTGAGCCAACTATAATACTCGTCATAAAAAGTAGGCAGATGCGTTTGAAGGCAAATCTTTATGATGAGGCCGTTTATTAAAAAAAAACAAATACAGGTTGACCCAAAAACAATGCAACCCATAAAAAGGTTAAAAACTTCTACATTTGTGGACATAAACTTCAGCCTATGCATGACCCTTCTACAAAGTGACAATTTTGAAGATCAAATAGGCTGACTTTTGTGCAATTTTAAATTAAGTTTCCAATTTCGGGGATCCACTCAACGGTACGAGTTTTAAAATTGAGCGGTAGCCAAACTTGCCCGATCTAAGCGCTCAAGATTGTAACATTCGGGGCAATTCGAATCACGAAAGTATACCTTAATCAACATTCATACCTGGGAATCCCTGTTTTGCACTTGGAGTATTCTCAAACAAACTTGTTCTATTTTTTTTTAAATGAGCGTACTCCACATTTAAACATGCTTCACACGCATCTGTCGCACTGTTAATTAAGGTTACTATTTTGTAATCATGAATCAAAGACAAAGTACTGGATCTGCTTCGGGTTGCGCCTGTGAAGAAAAGTAGTCGAGGAATATTAATCGTCGTATTTGTTTTTCCACTGGATAGTATTCTAGACACCCCACGCGGGTTAGGGGGAGTCCCATATTGGTTGGACGACTGTTTCTCCTTTTACCCTTGTTAAGTGTTTCTTGTATAGAATATAGTCAATTTTTGTAAAGATTTTAGTCAAGCAGTATGTGAGAAATGTTAAGTCCTTTGTACTGGAAATTTGCATTCTCCCAGTAAGGTAATACATGTATATTGTACTACGTTGCAAGCCCCTGGAGCAAATTTTTGATTAGTGCTTTTGTGAACAAGAAACAATTGACAAGTGGCTCTATCCCATCTCCCCCCTTCCCTCCGTCGCGATATAACCTTCGTGGTTGAAAACGACGTTAAACACCAAATAAAGAAAAGTATTCTAGACAATCATGCGTACAAAATACGGCGAAATCGTATGGGTTCCCAGGTCTGAACATTAGACAATCAGTGACTTGAATACAGCAATTATACAAGATCAGGACATTTCCAGTGGATGAAGGCATGCATTTCATTGATGAAAATTGCGCGACATTGCACTTTACAACAAAGGGGTTAATGTTCCAGTCATTTGAGTTTAGCAAATATTTTCATAGTTGTTGTGCATTCTTCTTCTGCGTTCGTGGACTGAAACTCCCATGTACACTCGTGTTTTTGCATGAGTGGAATTTTACGTGTATGGCCGTTTTTTACCCCGCCATTTAGGCAGCCATACGCCGTTTTCGGAGGAAGTTGTGCATGAACTTCAGTTCTTCCACGACCATTCTACAAAGTTCCGAGTCTGTAGGTAGAATGGTCCGACATTTACAATTTCTCAAAAATGTGTTCCAAATTACACATCCTAAATTGTCAATGGAACGAAAGTTTTCCTGTATAGTGATTGCTCTGAACCTAGCTAACTGCTTTCTTCAGGTCACCGATGATCTAGGGGGTGTATACTCAGACATTCAGATAATATATAAGCTAAAAGTCTGGAGGGTTTAAATTAAGTAAGTATTGATACCGCTCATGGTCAAACTTCGTTTTAGTGAGTCGACCGCCGAATTTGGAATTTATTTTTGAAATAGAGCACAAAAGTCAGACCATTTGACCAGTTACATTTGATCTACAAAATGTCCACTTTGTGGAAGGGTCATGCACTGGCTGCGGTTTATGTACCTTAAAAATAAAGTGATTCAGTCAACAGATGTAGAAGTTATTAGCATTGTTTTAGGGTTACATTTTTTGGGTTTATCCTGTATATGACTGAAAAAGCCATTCATTCCCCAAACCTATTCAGAAAACAGATTGGGTTTATATGACATAGTGTCTATACAGTGGAACCAACAACACAGACACCCCGCAAAATCAAATTCGCAAAATCAATGTTCCCGCGTTAAAATTGACAAAAAATCAGAACTGCCTAAAACAAAACATCTTCTGCACGGCAATAGAAAAACCAATCAAATCTGCATCCAAATCAGTCAGTTGTGTTCACATATCTGGTCTAACACTGACATTAAGGCATGTTGATTGGTGTTGGTGTCATTCCTCTGAGAAGCTGTAAAAGGTGGTTTTTGAGGATGTTTTAGTGGGTAATGAGACAAAAACCGGTACGTTTTCGTAACTTCTCAACGCATTGCCTTCAACGTTGCGGTAATTTGTGCTAACACATGTGGAAAAGTTCATACGGATTTTAAAGTCATTTGAGACATTAGGTCTGCTGTTAATTGACATGCCAGAAAGAGTTCTTAAATTGATGGAAGGTCTTTGCTGACTCATTGAAAAACAATTTGTTGTTATCTTCAAGAACAATAACAGATACGCCACACAATTAAATTTCATGTACATATTTTATCAGACATGGGCGGTATGAGGATTTCAACGCGAAAATTAATCTTTACGAATTTGACTCATTCAGAGCGCTGAGCGCAAATGTCGGCCTACGCCTAGCAAAGCTCACGGCTGACACGCTTAACTGATCATGGCTCTTTCATTTTCCAAGAATGTGTGTGTGCGTACAAGTGCGCTGTGAACAGTCATAGTTGAAAATGTATGAAATTAAAGGTAAATTGAAGCTTTCATTTTTCTTAATGCATGCTAATTTTTTTTTACAAATTCAGTTCATTGGACAGGGTACATTTTTATTTTTAAAATTCGTTCTGGCATGTCGCACACCAGCAGAACTAATATCTCACATGACTTGAGATTCCGTGTGTACTTAACGACATGTGTTAGCCCAAATCACTGACAAGTTTTAAGACAATGCGTTGAGGAGTTACTGAAATGTACCATTTTTTGGTCTCATTTTTGTACTTAACAACATGTGTTAGCACAAATCACTGACAGTTTTAAGACAATGCGTTGAGGAGTTCTGAAATGTACCATTTTTGGTCTCATTACCCGCTAAAACGACTTTAAAAACTGCCTTCTGAGAGGATTGACAACTGCACCGCTCAGCATGCCATAGCGTTCATGTTAGACAAGATATATGTGAACAAAACTGACTGTTTTGGATGCAGATTTGATTGGTTCTGTCTAATGACATGCAAAACATGTTTCGGTTTAGTTGTTCTGATTTGTGTTGTTGATTTTAGCACGGGAAGCTTGATTTTGTGAATTTGATTCGGGGGAGGGGGGGGGGGGGGTGTCTCGGTCTGTGTTGTAGGTTCCACTGCATAGACATTACGTCATGAAAACCCAATTTTGTTTCTGAATAAAGTAGGGAAAGTAATGGCCTTTTCAGTCATATACTTGGTTTTTCAATCAACAGCCTCATCAGTAAGATCTGCCCTCAAACGCATCTGCCTACTTTTTTTATGACGGGTAGTGTAGAAACCTCTGGAAGCATTCTCAGCCGAATCAGATGGAAAAGCACAGAATGATGATTGTACTCTGAATTTGATCATCGCCCCCAGCGAACCCAGGAACCAAGGTGCAAGCAGCCTTCCCCTAATGTAGCGGTCCTTCCTGAAAAATAAAGAAAACATATAACTGAGCAAGTTCAGTATTCACGGGGATGGGTTTTGGTTAGTTTTGGTTAGCGAGGGGAGGGTGTGTGTTGGGGGGGAGAAGGTGTGTACTGTTGAGCAGTGTGTGTGTGGGGGGGGGGGGGGGAGGAAGCACTTGCTCTTCACATGACTATTGGGATCGGGGATGGTGTGTGTGATATTGTAATCTAAACTATTAAAAAAAATCTGTGCGTGTATGAACTTTGTGCTCGGCAGAAATGTTCCTCGATTTTAGTCAAAAACAAGTGTGCCCTCAACCCACACACTTTCGGAGTTTCGCTCTTCAGCATCAACGCTATACAGTTTCATTGGGAAATGTGTCTCGATTTCAGTCCAAAACAGAACTTTCAGGATCCAAAGCACTCGCCTGTCAGCCTTTTTTTTCTAATTAAAATACATTCAACCCACCACATTTTCCAGTGATGAAGATACTGGGGATGTGTGTTGATCCCATTGATTTTGGCCATTTCAGATCTGGCCAGAGTTGTAGTTGTACATGGGATAGGAACATAACTTCACCCAGACACATCAAATATTGACATCCTGACAGTCAGTGCTTTATGTGCATATTTGAATTTTGTTTATGAACGAATTTCTCAACAGTCACTAAAAGAAGTAACATGTTTGTTAATCTGAGAATGGTTTCCACAACAAAATCTAACTCTGAGCAGGAAGAAGCCAGGGTGTGGAATGTAGAAGTATCCGAGTGAACAGATTCATTCTTATTCCATGTAAAAGCCTGGCAAGATCTAGGATGGTGAGCCAAGGGAAGAATAACTGTATGTGCCTTTAAAATAATTCCAGTAAATTAGTAATGATTTCATTTTATCTTGAATTTTTGTTTTACTTTCCTGTACTGCAATAGTTCATTCACACTGTGTAATTTACTTTAAGAATAGTGGCAAAGGATTTGAGAAGAGAAAGAGAACTAAAACCAAGCTTTATGTACCATTTTGTATAAATAGTACATATTGTACCATGCTAGGATACATACAGATGTAAGAATTTATTTTATACAAAGCCGTAATGTCTTTGTGAAAATAAACTTGCATCTCCTGCCACTACTCTCAGATTCAGGTGTAACAAGTGTTGACATAGCTGAATGTATCTACATGTATCTAGATTGTAAGTGCATCTAATGTGAAACACAGATAGACTCTTTTCAACACAAAGTACAAAAGTCTGCCAAAAACATCTACACAGCTTCAAACTACCATCACCAGTGCCAATTTATATCATAAATCAATTTTACAATAACAATTTAATAGGCACAAGCAGGTATAGTACTTGGTAGTGGTACAGAAATGTGTAACTTACTCTTCAGGGTAGTCTGTAAAGCAGCATGCCCACTCGGTCTGAATCCTCTCCAGAATCCATATATCTGAAGGCAAGAGCTGTATGAACACTTCACCACACATCATCTCTGGTTTCTTAGGAGGCCTGAAAAAACCCACCATAAAATAGTGGTGTCACTTCGTTGTTCAGATCACCATAAAATAATTAATTAACAATAAATAATAACTGTATTATAATTAAACCACTCGCACATTGATTCTTTTATCCCCTCTTTCACAATCATAGTTTATACAGCAGCAAATTGTGTGTAAAAAAATGTCTGTTTGTCTGTCTGTCTGTAAAAAATTCCATTTCAAACAGCAGAAATTAATATGTAAAGCGCGGAGAGCACTTGTGGTTCGCGCTATATAAGCTCACCATAATAATAATATTAATAATAAAATAATTTACCTCTGACTCTGTTCATGCAGAGTAAATGTCAAGTATTTAAACAGAAAAATAAGTCATTGTTGAATAACCCTTCTAAAAATACACAATAGACACACTTTCAGTGGCAGTGATTCAAGTGAAGTCAGTTTCTTCATTTGTATACACAAAAAATTGTTTTGGGCCAGTTAGTGTTACTCTTGGCTTTACACACTTACTATATCAAATTATACATGCATTCAGCTTAGAACACATACTTCTAATGTTGGGAGTGCGGTGTGAGCCATGACATTTACAGTTTAAAAATAAGGATCACAACAGTTTATTCAGAGATAGATTTGCCATTCACTGCATTATATTGTTAGTTGAACGAGATAGATCTACAGCAATGCTTCAATGCATTAGATTTGCTGTGTTTTAGTGTCTACTGTTCATTGCTCCACCGTGGGAAATTCAGTCAACAGTGCGCAGTTCAGAAGAAACCGATGCTGCTGTGCATAATCATTGATGCATTGACGATCGTTTATTGTCAATGTCAGTTTGTCACTGTCAGAAAAACAACAACTGTATCTTTCATCGTCACCACTACACAATGGCTAGGTATGTTACAAAGTGCGCACGCAGCTCAATTTTTGACGTCATTGAAAATGGCCCCCCATTTTCTGATCACTCACACTGGCTCAGTTTTGGGGTCCTCTTTTCTATTCTTTTCCAAATTTACATCACATGGGCACCCTGTCGAAGACGTAGAGCACATTCTTGACTTTAAGATTGAGAAAGATGGCGAGTCCAACACTGTCGAGCTCGCCGGCCAGAATATCGGGCGAAGAAGACACACAAGAGGTACTTTTATAAAACAATTTATAGCCTTTGAACTCTTATGAGGCCCCTCTGAACAGTTAGTTTGACTATTTTCCTGCTGTTTCAAGTCGATAAAGCGATGCGAAGTACCTTTTAACGGATGCGCCGCTTTGCGCCCGGATTGTCACCATCCAACATGGCGGTCGGTAAAGTTCGTCTGCTCTCAGTTTCATACTAACTTACTAAAAAAAATAAAAAATTTTATTTTTATTTTTTTATAGTTGTTTAATAGAGCTCTGAACCTTTCTTTTGATACCAAATTGAACAATATTGATAAACAAATGTGTAGGTTACAGTTAATTTTAGCTGAAAAATGTCAAAAATGGTTTCAATTTATCCTCTTTGCCTCTATTACGAATTTTATTACTTTAAAAATTCATAACTCGGGTTACACTTATCCAATCTCAAAGTTATATATACCATTGGAATGCTGATTTTCTGCTCTTTCAAGTGATATAGATCAAAATGTTAAATGAAGATTTTGAATTTTTTTGTAACATACCTACAATGGCTCGTAGGCCTATTATCCTATGACACTGAACACGCTTTCGGAGACACTCAGACAGTACTGCCTGGCCCATAGATCTAGATCTACCCTTGCTCTCACTTTCTAACAAATTTATTATTGCAATATAATCTGACACACACTCACACACCGAGGCGCGCACACGAACACACACACCGTGGGACACACAAACTACACGCACACAACGGATGAATCTTGCTCTTACCTGTTGGATGATCCAAACCGATTAAAATTAGCGACAGGAAGATGTACAAGCCAAATTTGTACAGTCGCTGATGTAGAAAGTGGAAATGTAGTCAATATTGTATTCATAGCAAATCTCCCGACTCAAGGTAGATCGTGTCCCAAATCAGCCATACCATCGTTGTTTTTTGGACTATTTGAACATGCCTCAACTTCCATCTCCAACTGTAGCACGTAGCCGGGCAGCGAATTTGCGATTCCTAAACGCCCCACTGAACGACTGACGTCACATGTCGCTTCGGTCTTTTCCGGAGGAACACCGCGTGTACATAATACACACTTCGATCGCGTAGCACTGCCATTGCACATTTTCGCAACGAAAACCGTGCCACTGTTTCATTCATCTTGGTGTGTTAAATCTGAAAGCAATATAAGTGAACGAACAATTGAAAACATATCACGTTACTAAACTGTAGCTCAGTGTTTCAGTGTGACGTGGAAGTGTTAAAATATCTACTGTATCGGGGAAGACGATTTCACATTGTTCGGTTTCGTAGCGGCTCCAGAAAAAATAGATAAAGAAGATACCAAAGGAGATTTCCTGCAGGTTGATCTGCACAGCGTGTTTTCAGTGTCTGCGCGAGGAAGCGCTGTCGAAAGGGCAGTGTCGATCTCAGTGGCAGTCGTGTCCCCGTAAGTAGGCTACAGACAGACAGATCTAGCGTCTCCCACTCTTGCACTGTGTCTATGCTTACTGTGTGTGTGTATGTGTGACGGAGTGAATGCGTTTGTGTTACTGTTTGTCGATTTCTTACGGGAGCCTTGAAGGCTTCGCCTCTTGTTTCTTTTGTTACACTTTTGTTACATACCACACACAACACAAACCAGTCACCTGTTTTTACCCCCCCCCCCCCCAAAACCCACCACCACCTGTTTTCTTTGGATACACACTGTATCTACATACGTGCCCACGAAATGTTGATCATTGCTTCAATACTTTGAAGCTGTTGCTTGGATAATAACCCGGTAAAATTAGTATTTCGGTGTTCAGTCAAATGTTAAAGTTTCTATCACACACGCACACGTACACACGCACCCACGCACGCACAGACAGACAAAAGTTAGCATCGCATAGGCTACACTACGTGAGCCAAAAACTAATTTCTTTCCTATTGCCTGAATAATAACTTTATTAACTGATAATCAAGGTGGCTTCGCCGAATGACTGCAAGTGCAACGCGATCGAAGTGGCACGCGGTGTTCCTCCGAAAAAGGCCGAAGCGGCTGTGACGTCAGTCGTTCAGTGGGGCGTTTAGGAATCGCAAATTCGCAGCCGGGCACAAAGAATCCTTCTTTATCATGTATTATTCGGTATGCACATTTCTCAAGTCGATTACAGTATTCACGACTATTTTGCGTGACCTTTCGGATTTCATGGGGCTGCCATTTTGTTTTCATCTCCTTAGTGTGTTCCGGCAGAGACCATTTAGGAACCTACGCTAATTATGATGACGCGAGCTTCCATTCAAATCGACTTGAGAAATGTGCATACCGAATAATACATGATAAAGAAGGATTCTTTGTGCCCGGCTACGTGCTACAGTTGGAGATGGAAGTTCACCAAAAATTGGGACCATACTAACAAAAATACGGTGGGTGCAATAGTCGCCCCCATTTTTCAGCAAACGCCACCCAAGGCCGTTTTGGACGGGTAGAAATTCCGTAGTTTCCAAGTCTATGGATAAAGCTCGCGTAAGAAGAATACGTCACGGTCGAAATACTTTGACGTCAATTAATGCATCATTAATGAGATTTGTGCGAGTCAATGTGTCTGTGTCTGTGCATACATGCGTGTGTATGTACATGTGTGTGTGTGTGTGTGTGTGTGTGTCTGTTTGTATAAGAGAGAAAGAGAGAGAGAGCATGGGTGGGTGTGTGTTTGTGCGTGTGCGTAAGTGTATGTGTATGTGTGTTTGTTTGTAAAGGTGTGTATGTCCGTCTGTCTATATGTGCGTATGGGGGGGTGTTTTTTGTGTATGAGAGTGAGTGCGTGTGAGTGAGTGTGTATGTGTGTACGTGTGTAACTTGGGGTGTGTGTGTGTTCGTGTGTGTTTGAGAGAGAGAGAGAGAGAGAGAGAGAGAGAGAGAGAGAGAGAGAGGTTTGTCTTTCGCTGGGGTATGCAGTGCCTTGGCGTTGCACATCTACTTAATTGTTATTGAATTGTTATTGTAACCAGGTTTGGAAGTACGTTTGGTTACTGACACATAGTGAACATTGTATTAGGCTACTTGTGTGCACCAGTTAATTTGCAGTGTTCAGGCTGCCTGTAATTGAGCCCGAAGTTGACTTCGCGGAGTCTTTTTTTTTCCGAAAATGGAGTACAAAAGCTTAGCCCAGCAAGCTTCGTGAAGTAGACGTGTCTTAGGCCTAAAAACAAAATAGGTGTGGTTACGGTAACCCGACCTACCCTATTTTTAGGGGCCGATCCTATAACTTTTTATTACATTTGTCAAAAAAAAAAAAAAACGAGTGCAAGAAACGCAATGAAAGCGAAAGCGCCCGAGTCGCACACTTATTTCCCTGTCAAGTAGGTTTAATTTGTACACATCAGAAAAAAAAGTTAAAAAAAAAAAAAGTGAATGCCTACCTACCTACCCTATTTTTTTGGCTATGTTACCGTAACCACACCTATTATTTTTTTTGGCCTTATACAAGTCGACTTCACCGAATTAACGACAGGTTAGAATACACGCCTCGCTGCTTGAAGTGTTGCAATAACAAAGACTGCAATCGGCAATCACTTGATGGTAAAGATATCCTGCACAATAACTGTCGTCCTCATATCCAAGCTATCGTTCCCGTGTGAGTGTTGTTAACTTGACTTGAACAGACAAACAAAGGACAGACTCGAGGCTTCTACACCGGCACGGTTGGCCTAGTGGTAAGGCGTCCGCCCCGTGATCGGGAGGTCGTGGGTTCGAACCCCGGCCGGGTCATACCTAAGACTTTAAAATTGGCAATCTAGTGGCTGCTCCGCCTGGCGTCTGGCATTATGGGGTTAGTGCTAGGACTGGTTGGTCCGGTGTCAGAATAATGTGACTGGGTGAGACATGAAGCCTGTGCTGCGACTTCTGTCTTGTGTGTGGCGCACGTTATATGTCAAAGCAGCACCGCCCTGATATGGCCCTTCGTGGTCGGCTGGGCGTTAAGCAAACAAACAAACAAACAAACAAACTCGAGGCTTCTTGTTCCGACATCTTTACTCTCGAAGACGACAAGGGAAACAACTCATGATAGAGGAGGAGCTAGCTGCAGCGTAGCCTCCCATGTGTATATGCAAAACACAAGTCTAAAACCTGGATACGGAAATGGACCTCAGTCCATCAACTTCACTTTCAACAAGCTACTTTGGTAATGAAACAAAATACAATAAAGAATAAAACAATGCAAATTAAAAACTCAATCAGTATGCACTTGCTGAAAACCTACTGTACCTTTCACAACATAAAAAGATTCAAACTTGTAAATAACAATACGTAAACAAACGTCTGGCAAAACGCAATGCTTAAAGGCACAGTGCAGCTCACAGCCTTCGTTTTGCGTTTTTGTTGCAGCTGAGTGCATTTACAGTTCAAAAATCCTCCTATGGTAGTAAAACAAACCCAAAACTACCCAACGACGACATCTGTGAAGCTCGACAGTTTCTTGTTCACGCGAGTGCATAAATTAAGCTAGTTATTACGTGTTGCCTTTTGGTCGGAGTTCGATTCAACTGAGTGATTCCGGCCTCCATTTTGTTTTACACAAACTCATGATGACGTCTGACATTGTTTGCTAGTGACGTGTCTTTTTGTGCATGATGTGGTGATCTACCTGATCTAAATTTAGATCCAAAAATAGGCCAAGACCAGCCGGGTCCGAGTACGAAATTAATTCGTAAAAAAATCGCAGTTCTTGACTCTTTGGGTGCAAGTCAATGAAACTTGGTAGTTCTTCTAACGGATAGCTGCCTGAGGTATGACTAAAAGCCCCAGGGGCTCCGTGCACCTGGATTTGACAAGTTCAGTACCTTCAAAGTAAAATTAGAACTGTTTGCATACTTATGCAAATTCACCTCACTAGTCTATCCCCCTTTCTCATGGTCAATACAGTATGTTGATTTTGCAAAGTAAATCATTAATATTTACTGATTGTGAGATAAAAACTACAACGAACGCACCAACGAAAAACAAAACAAAACAAAAGGAAAACAGAAGATTAAATAATCATGAACAAAATTAAAAACTTCCATCTAACATTTTTCGTCCTACACACAGATCTAGTCAGTCGGCAAAGGACCGTTTTGGTTACTTTTTGGCGTCACGTTAGCAAACACATTTTTCTGATAGATTTTAACACCACAACACTAAATCGAAAGTTTTGGGGCAATATTCCAAACCACCGGTGAGAAAAACGTTGGTTTGTGTGTATGTTTTCCTTCTTTGGCGTTACGATTCTTGTTTTGAGGGTTGGGTTCATAAAACGGACATAAAACTTAAACCGCTTGACAGAAATTCTATAACTGTAAATCATTCGAAAGGGAAGGCATTCATGTACACGTTTGTGCCACTTAAAATGACGTAATTATCTGTTTGTTTTTGTAATTATGACGTAATTCAGTATGCTAACAAAAATCATAATGAGGCAAGTAATCGGCTTTGGTTTTCAGTGTAAAACATTTGAACAGTCCCAAGAAATGAAACATACACATGTTGAATTTAAAAAAATAAGGAAGGCAAATCAAAAAGAGCATCTTAATATCATTTCCAGGTTTTTAACCTTTTGATTGTGAGTAGGTTCAACGCCGTATATTCGGCTATACTGATAACGCGCTGACGCCAGGTGTAAACAAAGCGTAATCGCCAACTTCACACCCCAATTCAATACAAAATGTGTCTCTTTGAAACCACATACAGCTTAAAATCATATTTGTGGGAATGAGTAAGAATTATATTGAGTACATGTTTGTTTTTCAACGAGAAATATACACGTTAACGAACATACATGTTCGCCCACTTTCATCCCATCTTACACGCTTCTTTGTCGATAAATAGACTGACAAGCCAAACTATTATGTTAATTGATGTGTCCTGCGTTGACTACATTCAAAAAGAGATGAAGCAGTCAATACTGTGTGGTAGCGCACGAGAGAGAGAGAGAGAGAGAGAGAGAGAGAGAGAGAGAGAGAGAGAGAGAGAGAGAGAGAGACAAGACAAGACAAGACAAAATCTTTATTATCGAGGG